>NW_009925194.1:0-205 GCF_000696875.1 Nestor notabilis
GTGTTCAGATATTTGCTTGTGTTTATTAACAGTCATCCATGTGTCTAGTTTGGTGGTTTACTCCACACAGGGACTGTGAGAATGAAGACCTTAGGACCACTGTAGGAAAGGATCAGGTCTGAGACCATCTTAAGAACCTGAACGTGCACAAGTCCATGGTACCTGATGAAATCCACCTGTGGGTCCTGAAGTTACTAAGCAACTG
>NW_009925194.1:605-70502 GCF_000696875.1 Nestor notabilis
GTGTTCAAGGCCAGGTTGGACAGAGCCTTGGGCAACATGGTTTAGTGCGAGGTGTCCCTGTCCATGGTAGGGAAGTTGGAACTAGATGATCTTAAGATCTTTTCCAACCCAAACCATTCTGTGATTCTATGAATTGTTGTTTCTGTGCGAGGCAGCACTGAGAGCAAGATTTACTTAAATTATAGTAATGAGTTTATATGATGCAGTTGAGGTGAATGTGCCTGTGCGATTTAAAACTTTCTGAGCTTCCTAATGGCCATAATGTAGAACTCAAGCATTGTGCAAATTAAAAAAAATTGCAGTTAATGGTGTGTCTGAGAAATAAACCAGACATGTATATTTTACATTCATATCGTCCAAAGAGAATGGGTTGCTTTTCCAATGCAGAGTACAATGTAAAAGGAAAAATAAATATTTAGAGCATATTTGTTTGGATGTAATCATACATACATGAAGTCATATATTCATAGTTCAGCTGTGTTTGTTTCAACATGCAAGGCTCCAGAGCTCCTATCTGATGTGTTGACGTCAATTGTATGTCAAAATGCTTGGCAGCTGTATACATTCAAGTGTGCTGTATTTGTAGAGGAGAAGATCTGCATAGGAGATGAACGTGGAGGGTCTGAGGGCTGTACTTCCTGTTGGAACAAGGAGAAACAAGGCATTGTGGCCAAGCCTGGGGTTTCATGGAGTTTCATCACATATGATGTTTGCACAGTTCTCCAGCTGCTGACATCCAGTCTCTATGAGGGCATTCCAGACTTTGTTTTAAAAATAATCTAGCCTTTTTAGTTCCGCAGAAAATGGAAAACATGAATCTTAATTGAATCCTCACATTATTTTTAATTTCCAATTTATAAATTGGTCTCAAATTGGCTATGTTTAGATACAGTGTGGGAGTTACACATGCATAAGTTTTGATTGCTTGGGTTTGGTGATAGTGGTAAGGTCTTTGTTTTGCCCACCCTCTCTCCCTACACACGTGGCCAGCAGGTCAAGGGAGGTGGTTCTGCCCCTCTACTCTGCTCTTGTGACACTCTCCTGGAGTACTGCATCCAGCTCTGGAGTCCTCAGTACAGGACCTGTTGGAGAGGGTCCAGAGGAGGGCCACAAAAATGATCAGAGGGATGCAGCACCTCTCCTATGAGGGGAGGCTGAGAGAGTTGGGGTTGTTCAGCCTGGAGAAGACAAGACTGTTGTGCTAGGATGAGGGGTAATGGTTTTAAACTAGCAGAGGGGAGATTTGGGCTGGATACAAGGAAGAAACGTTTTACAGTGAGGGTGGTAAAACACTGGCACAGGTTGCCCAGAGAGGTGGTGGATGCGCCATCCCTGGAGACATTCAAGGCCAGGCTGGATGTGGTTCTGGGCAACCTGGTCTCATTGAAGATGTCCCTGCTCATTGCAGGGGGTTGGACTAGATGACCTTTGAAGGTCCCTTCCAACCCAGACTATCCTGTGATCCTGTTTTCTTAGGTATCTTACCTTAATACTGCAGGAGTCCTTTTGCTGCTCTGTATTGCACACCTTTTGTGCCCCATTAATGTCATTGGGAGTTATGTGTGAGTTTGGAAGGAAAATAGAGCTAAGGAAAGAGCACCTGAAATTAATACTTACCACCAAATAGACTCATCAGCCTGCTTGTAAGGCAGGATTTCACAGATGCACGTATTTCAAAGGGCAGAATCGTCACTGAATTGCAAACAATAAACATGCAGAGCCTTTATTACGGAGTACCCGACACCGAAGTGCTCTTAGCATTATTAGTAAATCATAGTATTTTGTGATAAGCACATGGCTCATTCATCTGCCTTTTTTATAGCACAGCTTTTGCAACGCTGCTAAAGTTAGTTCTGATATAGAAGGCCTGTGTGAAAATAGAAGCATTCCATTAAGACTACATTAAAAGGAAACTAAAGTGATGAAAATATGCTAGTAATGAATCTCCACAATTAATGACCCAAATTAATGAGGCTTTCTCAATTCAGGAATGAAGTAAGAGCTTCTAGAATACTTGCTCACAGATAGCTAGCTTTCAGTCTCAAAAAAGAGAGGATTAATGTTATTTGGCATAATTTGTAAAGTTCTTTCTTCTCTCGTATTCTTACGTGTAGTGTCAGACCTGTATGCCGAGAGCTGTGAGAGGAAGTAGTGAGTAAAGGAATAATGCATACATTATCCCTGCTCCTAGTTAAGTATCCTGTGCATCTGCAGATTCAGTTAGTTTTGGAAACAGGAGAAAGTGCTTGGTTAGCAGCATATATTTTCAGATGTTTTTTACATGGAGGTTTAATATGCATAGCCTGTCTTCAGTACACCTGTATGCAGTAAATTGAAATGGATCTTTTAGGAAACTGCATTTATTTTGCATTATCCCTCAATAAGCTTTACCAAGTGAAAACATTTTAGGTTCCTTTAAAGCAGAAATACAAATACAGGACAGTTATATTTAAAGACATTCACATCTGACTTATGTTGCTGGAAGATGCTAATCTTGCTGATAATGTAATGGTGTATTTTTAAAATTCATAATGCTTATGAATAATAAGTTTAAATATACTTCCTTTAAATCTTGAACAGAAATTTTAAAAATCTGTATGTATTTCACATTATCCCATATAGTACATGTAGGTTATGTATAGTTAGCAAAGATGCAATGTTTGGTCATCCAAATTTGTCTGTCTCTTCCTATCTAATTTACCTTCAGATGATAAAGTTGGATATTTATGTTCACTGGAAGTGCTAACACAGGTGGCAATGCCTGACTTGTAGGCATGTGCTGAGATTGGTAGTGCTCCAACTCTTACCAAGGCATTCAGTGCTGTTACGACATCAATCATCCATAATTAGAGAGAGTCAAAAGTTGAGATTTCTGCAGCAGAGATGATAACAGTGAATTCAGACTTCAAAAAGATTGTGGGGAATGAAAACTTTTCCAGAGCTTCCTATTTACTTGTTATCAGCAATGCCAAAGACTTACAAGAACCAGGAATTCCAGAGGAAGAGCTGACACTTTAGTCTACAGAGGCAAATGAAAGTTCAGGAGTGTATGAAGTTGTGGGTAAACATTGCTAGAAAAATTTAGAGGCCCTTAGTGGCAGTACTGGAATAGCATCGGACTTTGATGAGGATGCTACCACAGCAGCTCATTTTCTTTCGTTGTTGTGAATAGCATGATATTAGATGAGAGTGCCTTTGCGTTCTGTGTTTCAGATGAGGCAGAGCAACACTTGGGCTGATTCCATGTTACCCATACTGTTTTTGTAAAATCAGTATTTTAAGCTTGGTGGGTTTGCCAAATTGCAAACATGATTGTGCTTTCTTTTCAATTTCAGTCTGTGAGTAGGTATTCTCATTATCAGCTTCTGCCTAGTGCTGCTGAATATGCTGCTCTGGTGACTGGATATCAGTAAGCTGTCTCTGAACTAATTTTTAGAGAAAAAAATCAGTACTGTGTGAGTAAAGCTGTGCATTAGGGCTGAGCCTGCTGAAAGGGGAAATCCATCTCCCACCCCTTCCTTCATGCTGGCTCTGTGGCTTGTTGGACCATTTTTTAACCAATTCTGTTTCCTATACCCAGCAGAAATGCATTAATTTTTTATTTGCTGGGTTATTTCTACTGGTGTAGAACAAAACACTAGACCATATCATCCAAATGCTTGTCAAGGTACATCTGCATAAAAACTGCCGAGGTACTGGCTCTGCTAGAATTAGTAACTCCTGTCTGTACCTTTTAGTTGTCCTATAGGAATCTTTTTCCTTTTTTTTTCTTCTCCCCCCCGCCCCCGCCTCCCCCCCCCCCCCCCCCTTTGTTTGTTTATTTATAAGGCCTTTCCTGCTCCATTTCCATTTCCTTTATGCCAAAGGAACCTCCCAGTTGTTGCTGTCTTCCTTTTTAAGGACACTTGGGCCAATATTATGTCTGTGTTTTTCTTACTGTTTCTCTTACACTATATGTACATATATATACTTCTTTCCTCTGGGCCCACTTGTAGCTCCTGGGCACATAACTAGCTTCTCAGTACTTCTGTCACTTCCAGCGTGGGAGCTTCAGGCATAGCCCAGCTCCTGGAAGGGATTAATGTGGCACATTTCCCTGACAGACAACATGACCGTCATAGCAGAACAGGGACATGAGTTCCCCACCCTCAGCTTCTGAAGCCCTTTAGCCTTTCTCAAAGGAGAGTAGTAGTAGTACAGCAAAACCCATTAACGCAGTACTTCTCTCAGGCTGATATATGCTGTTCCTCAGGAGGGATAATTACAGCAAGCCCAGCTAGAGCATCATGCCATGGAATATACCCAGAGATTTATACACTAGGCTCTGTGGCTGGAGAAGGGCATGCTTCCCTGCCAGGGGAGTCCGATCTACGGCATCAGGCAAAGCTAAATGTAGCTGCCTTGGAGCAAGTTACTACCACATTCTCTTTGTTAGTATATTTCTAGATACTGAGTCATTTTATCTTTGTCTGTACTTAGAAATATCCGACTTGTGTGCAGAAGTGTGTGTGTGTATATGTGATCTGTAAAACATATACAGTAAAATGTGATGGATATTTACTTAAGATTACATTGTAAAGATTTGAATGAGATGTATTAAATATTTGAAGTGCAAATATTTAGTAACAATTTTATAATAAATAAATCCAAAATAGCTATTTTCTCTCCTTTGCCATTTGTTAGAATGAACTGATTCTGTGCCATTTTTTTTTTTCCATTTAGTACAGTCTCTACTGTGAAAATGTATTTTAAGGCATTTTCATTATTTCAGATACACAAGGAAAGACTAATCAGCTAATGTTAGAAGACTAACAACATTCAAATGCAACAACAGATGGCATTAGAAATATTGCTTGAATAGGGAGTTTAAGATGAGGCTCAGAACTCTACATGTATTTCTGCTTAGGTTGCAGCACACGCCTCTTGATGTACAGCTGCTTTTGTCTGCAGATCCCAGTTATATTTAGACACTTGCAAAACAAAAAATGATGAAGTGAAAACCAAAATGCATATTGATTTAAATATCAAAACGTGGTCATGCTTACCAGTTACTAGAGTATGAAATGTTTACATTGAACTGTATTAACTGTTACTCTCAGGAGAACTAGCAATTGACAATTCATTGTCAATATCAATTTACATGTATCCAAACTTTGCCAAAACCTAGTAATTTGGGTTATAATTCTCTGTACCAAGTATCATGGTCAAAAAAATATTTCCTTTTATTTTGAGAATATAATCTTAATTGTTGTCTGTGTACAAGAACAAGGGAAGGCAATAAAGTATTCTTTGCTGCAGTTAAAACAGAAAGAACCCACAAGGTGGTTATCTTAAAGAAGCCTTTGCACTGTTAGTTTATGCAGCAGGGAGTTGGTATTTGGCAGTGACAGCCATTTTTCTCTGTTTCCTCAAACTCTTGGCATGTTTAGATTCTTGAAAATGTTCGTTTATTAGATGTTCTGTGCATACTTCATAGTACGTGGCCACTAAATCCTGAATTAATGTCCTCCAGCCTCAGCCTGCTCCAAACCCTTGAATCATACTTGCATTTATGTATATGTACAATATCTGGGGTGTTGCACCATTCTCAAAGAGTGACCAGTAAAGCTACCCACACTCGAGAGCTGCATGAGCTCTTTAGACACCTTGTAATTCTGTCCTGGTTTTCGCTGGCATAGAGCTAATGTTCTTCTTAACAGCTGTACAGTGCTGTGTTTTGGCTTTAGTCTGAGAACAACACTGATAACACACTGATGGTTTAGTTGTTGCTCAGTAGTGCTTAGCCTGATCAAGGACTTTTCAGTCTCTCATGCTCAGCCATTGAGGAGAGACACAGAAAGCCAGGAGGGAGCAGACGGGACACCTGGCCCAAACTAGCCAAAGGGATATACCACACACAGAGTGTCATGCTCAGTATATAAACTGGGGAGAGTTGGCTGAGAGGTGCTGATTGCTGCCTGGGGATGGGCTGGACATCAGCAGTGAGTTGCGAGCAGCTGTATTGTGCATCCCTGCTGTTTGTTGGGTTTAATTCCTCTCTCTCTCATTGTAATTTTCCTTTATAATTGCTGTAATATTTTACTTTATTTCAATTATTAAACTGTTCTTAATTTTAACCCACAGGTTTTACCTTTCTCCAATTCTCCTCCCCATCCACAGGGGAATGGGAGACAGCGAGCAAGTGGCTGCCTGGTATTTAGTTCCCATCAGGGGTTAAACCATGGCAAAATCATGCTTCATTGCATGGGAATTAAAATAAAATAATCTCATCTTTGGACAGTGACTGCTTGAATTGAAATGAATTTTAAAGGAATAGAAGTGTCTCACAAAATGTGTCATGGATTGGGATGAGTTAAGATCGAATGGACCTGTATTGGAGGATTGGATTTGGAAGCTAGGGAGAAAGGTTCAAACATTGAAGCTTAGGACTAAAAATACATTTTTTCCTAGATTCCATGAAAAGATAACACTGGAATTTTGTTTGACAAAAAAGTTAGCATAGCTCAGAATTCTTACTCTAATTTTGACTGAAGTAAAAATGTGGATTTGAGAATTCTAAGGTTTTTCCCTCCTCCAGTACAGCCCTTAATTACATATTTCCTTACTGTTTCTTAGTCATATTAAGTAAGACTGGCACCATATGGAAACACAGAGTAGTCTTCATGGAAAAAGTGTTATTAATTAGAGAGCTAACTGTAAGGTTAATGTCTGGTCCCAAGACAAGTATTAACAGTGTGTTTGGTAAAGAAGGGGCAGAACAGCTGAAATGATGTGTTATGCAAGTCCCTCAACGATACAGCTTGAACTCTTTAGTATTATATTACAGTGTCAATCAGTGTCATATTGAGGTCAACTTTACCATGAAGTTAGAGATAGCATATGGTATCTTACAATGGAGTATTAATGTTTGTATGCCTGATTTAGGCAAGTAACTCATCTTTATTGGTGCAGTATGAGTGCACTACTCAGAATTCAATGTCTTAGGAAGTCAGCCTGCTGATTTTTAATACAGGGGTACATGATGGAATTTTAGGCTCACCTGTAAGTAGAGGTTGGTGTGAAGATATTCCAGTGAAGCTACAAGACTTCGGAGTGTCTGAGAATGTAGTCTAAATTGCTACAGATACAATATGCAATCAAAATTGCTAATACTAAAATAACTGTAAGATGCTTTGAGCGTTAAATCCCTTATTACGATTTTTGTCAGTAATTAAGTTATGCACTTTTGATCTTAAAGCATTAACTAAGATCAACTCAACTGTTAAATGAGTCTCTTGCTGAAAGTACACATTTTCTTTTACAGTGGTGCTGAAACACTGGATGCCATTTATCTGGTTCTCTTCTTGCATTGACATCATCACTCCAGTCTCTGAATGTTTTCCAAGCATATATTATATATTCCTTTGAATCAGAAGCTTTGTGACAGTGGAATGATTAAGTGATGAACGCTAACATTTTAGACAGATTTAGCATTTGAACTGGTTACAAAGGTATGTCCATTTTTTAATGAATAAAAATCGTTAGAAATCTTTGAAAATGTTTGAAGTTCCATGGCAATTCTTGCGAGCAGTATCTGGACCTTTTTAAATGTTTCAAAACTTCATTTTCTGAATGTCATAATTTTCCTACTATGTTTTTATACGTTTTAATATATTGATTTATATATGCTTTAAAAAGATACTTTAGAATTTTGTAAAGCTGTTTCCTGGGTTCTTATGTATATACACATCATATGAAATACCCATGTAATACACCATAGCATAATTGTATACACATTGTAGTGTTTCATTTTATATTAACTTTTATTTCAGAAGTCATTGGAACACTTCATCAGATCAGTTTGGAATGAAATCTGTTCTGTTAATGCTTTTATCTTGCTAAGGTTTATTTCCACCCAGTCACGCGTAATATACTAGAAATAACAGCTTTATTTCAGGAAGAACTCCAACGCAAATTTCATTTTTCACTCATATAAATACATAATTACTCATCTACATCCATGAGTACACTAATCTGCTACTCTGCATTAACCTGGCTCTGTGAGGCAGCCTTCTGTCAATATGATTCCTGTAGGTCTAGAATTCACCTCCAAATATGCTTTTGTACATTGTTTACTTTATATGTTCATCCTCTAAGCATTTGCTGTTTATGGTACCATCTTTAATACATTAATATGTCTAATTGTAAGTGCATATAATCCATATACATACACATCAAATTTACACTGGAACTTTGTATTGTATATATTGAATGTATTTTACTGACTGGATTCACATAATAGATGGGTTATTCACCAAAACAAAATTCAACAGGCAAATAGTAGAATTTAACAAATAACGTTGGTTTGTCATTTTCCACTAAATACTATAACTCCAGCTTTTCTCAGTGATAAATTTCTGTACATCTACATACCAGTAATAAACCTCATTTGTTGGAGTTAGACCAAGGCCCAAAACTGCCTGCTCCTTCTATAAGCCCAGCAGAACCTAAACAAGTTCAACAAAGGGCAGCTGCAATACAGAATGGCTTGAGAGATGTTTGAAAGATATTCCCTTCTTGCTGCTCTGAATGGGTAGCTGTAATGAAATAGCTTGACCTTGAATTCAGAGTGTTCCTATTTGTGTCGGTATGAAATAACTTGATACTCAATTTCAGCTTGCCTTTTTTTTTTAAGGCACAAAATTTAAAAATGAGATTTTCTGTGGCCATTTTATGTGCTTGAAGTAAAGCTGAAAATACTAAACCTGCTTTTCCTCAGTTTTCAAAGCAAATAACAATATGTCAATGCTTCCCATAATCCACTAATTCTAAATTCCATAGAAATCTACTCAGAACCCAAAATGGAGCCAAAGATGAGTTTCAGTGATCATTAAGCCTGTTAAGTGACCTCTGAGTGTCAGAGCTGGAGCTCAGTACAATTGAGAGCAATGTCTGAAAAATAATTTCTGGATATGAAAAATTTGTTCTTGTCCTCATTTCCTAGAGTTTCAGATGGAGAAATTCTGTGACTGTCTATTAATTCTCTTAACTACTGGACTGTCACTCTTACCTCAGCATGTTTCGTAAGGGTGGAAGGCTAGGGTGTGAGGAGATCTGCAGTCAGACTTCAAGGAGCTGCGTCATCTTCCTCTTAAACTGCTGCAGCTCTTTGCGCTGAAGGTTTTCCTTTTTTTCACCTGTGTCAAGTTAGGCCCTGAACAGTGACACATTATACTGGCAGCTATTATGTCCTATTAAGGTCTTTGCTAGAGCCTTTATTGTATTTGTCTGATACTAGTTATTTTCACCATATCTTCAGATTTCTGGAGAGAGCACATGGACAGAAAAATACTGCTTTAGCTAACTTCTTTTTTTCTTCTAAAACCTACTTCTTCTTCTTTTTTTTCTTTTTCACTGAATACAATAAGTGGAAAGGCTGGGAAAGAACAGATCCAAGGGAAACCTGGAAAGAGCTGTGCAGGGTAAAGATAAGGACTTGTTTTCCTCTTTTATTTACATTTTAAATTAAGGTCCCACTATCTCAGCAAGGTGTATCTTGTTAATAACTTACAAATCCAGCTAGGAATGGTAGCATCATAGAAAACAGGCCTATCTAAAATGTTTCTTCCAAAGAAATAATCATGAAAATCTGTCGCTTCATCTGTGCTTTTGCCACAGGAATTCTGCTTTATTGTCATCACTCACTGTGGTATTAATGCAGGTGACCATAGCTCTGCTATGCTTTATTGTCATCACTCACTGTGGAATTAGTTCAGATGACCACAGCTCTGGTATACACAGGCATAGTTTAACTGGTGATGTGTATTTTTCAGAAGAGCTTACATCTTAGCTGAATTTTGCATTCTTATTCTCTGAGGCATATTATCTCTTATAAGAGCATAATATGTCTGCCTGAGTGCAGGTACTCTACAAGAGCTTTATTTTAATTGTTGTCTCGTTCTCAGTTGGCTAAACACAGCACTGCATAATAAAATCACTGTTGCACAAGTGCAGTTGTACTGACCAGAGATGTCATTCTTGAAAGCTCTGTTCTCTTAAGTAAGGAGTTTCTGCTCCAGAGTAAAAATCCCGGGGCAGCAAAAAAACAAGAGGAAAAATCTTTACTTTTAATCACCTTGAAACAGGCTTCTCAGAGCTTCAGTTTTCCCCACAGCCTGTTCACTAAGCAGCTGACAAGTACGGCACAGACAAAAAAAGGTTCTCTGACTGCAACAATAACTAGCCAGACCAGAGAAAAACCCTAATGCAAACACAGACACTGTGTCACAGTAGCATTTCCTTGAATCTACACCAAAGCCTCTTTCAGCTACAACAGTAATATATAGATTCTTGACAAGGAAGTGATTTTTGATGGAGGTGGCAGTATCATATAGCTTTCCTGCTCTTTTATCAGCATAGCAATGGAGCTGTCTTCTATCAAGAAAAAGGGAAAAATGCCAAGGGAAATAAAATCAACCAGTCAAACTTCTTACATTTGGACTGATGAGCTGTATGCCCTTGTTTGGAAAATTTAAGGCACTACAAGCTCAGAAGCCTTTTTGCCAATGCAGTTTTAAATGATAATTCAAAGGCTTTTGTGAGATTGCTCTCACAATCTACTCTAATAAAGCCAGTTCCATTGTGAGTTTAACAAGTGCTTGTACTGTGTGTTAGGTAGCAATACTGTAGAGACATCTTCTTAGATTTTGATGGCTGTGGTTCTGTGGTTTTGCTTTGCTTTTGGGGGTTTGGAAGAGAGATTTGACAGAGAGGGAAGGGATACTCAAGAAGATAATCCCGGGGGATCCTCTGGTTACAGGCACTTTAGGAGAAGAGACTTGGGAAAAGTTCAGATGTTGATTCATATTTGATCTTTCAAACTTGTCCATCTTATTAACTGAATTCTAAATTCAATTTCTTCTTCACAACTATACTACAGATAGGAATTTTCTGCAGACATTTTCTCCATTCACTGATATGCTGGGGATGGAATAATTTTAGTTGAAATACACAGAACTAGGTTGAACTTGCTCTATCCCTGTTCCTAGCCATCTGGATTAATTTCTCTCATCTGATAATGAGTCCCCATCATCATTTATTCCTCCAGTAGATTTTTGGACCTGTTCTCAACTCTGCAATCTCTAATATTGCCTTAAGAGTTTACTGAGATAGCCTGGAAGGTAGCTGCAAAGGCATTCTCATTACTTTAATGAGTTTCTGACCACTGGTCCAGGCTATCAGCCCTATATTTAATTAAAGTAGCACAGGCCGTGTATCCACCAAATGTCTAGGCAAAGGTCAACAATCTGTTCCAGGTGCCAGCACTCTTGTAATTGTCCTTAGGACTGGAGGGAGGCTCTAAAAAAGAGAGTAACCCAGCTCAACTCAGGGCTTTTTAGGGGTGCTGTGGTCATGTTCCTTTTCCTTTGTTCACCTTTAACTGCCTCAGACACCTAACTGCCTCCTCCCATCCCTTGTTTTGGGATATACTTAGCTGTTCAGCTCTCTGAACCCCAGTTAACAGCCTATTCACATACATCTCAGTGTCAAGACTCGGACAGGGGTGGGGTTTCATAGGTAACATGGAGAAGAGAATCTGCATGGAGACCTCAGAGCAGCCTTCCAGTATCTGAAGGGGGCCTACAAGGATGCTGGAGAGGGACTCTTCATCAGGCACTGTAGTGATAGGACAAGGGGTGATGGGTTTGAACTAAAGCAGGGTAAGTTCAGGTTAGATGTAAGGAAGAAGTTCTTTACAGTGAGAGTGGTGAGACACTGGAACAGATTGCCCAAGGAAGTGGTAAATGCTCCCTCCCTGGCAGTGTTCAAGTCCTCCTGGGCAGTGTTCAAGTCCAGGTTGGCAAAACCTTGGGTAATATGGTCTAGGGTCTGGTGTCCCTGCTCGTGGCAGGGTTGGAACTAGATGATCTTAAGGTCCTTCCCAACCCTAACTGTTCTATGGTTCTGTGATTCTGTGATAAGGGTGAAGGAAATTGAAGAGACTATCTCTGACTTGTATTGTTCTAAGCTTCTGTAGAGCAGCAGCTTTCTGCCCTCCACTCTAGCATGCACATGTGTAATTTAGAGGTTTTGAAAAATCTTGATGTGTATATTTTGCTCATTTCTATTTCTCCAGCTTTTACCCCTGCTATGTCCTGAGGCAAATTCAGCAGAGGGAAAACAGATACCCACACCCAGTCTGCTACCACGTCAAAGGAGTGCTTTTGATGCTAAAGTAAGTAGGGTTTCTTCTTCAATACTCAGATTATTTTCTTTCTCATAAACAAACAAGAACCACTTTGGCAGTAGGAAGGTGGGAAAGCAGTGTTTACCTAGACCGCAGAAGCTATATAGGGAACTGAATTCCTTTATAAAGCATGATTTTTTGTATTTAAAAATTAATTGGGCGAGTGTTGATCAGAACCATTTCACAAAAGGCTATAGTTCTGATATCTAAGGTTGTAGAAGAGAGGTAATTAACAACTGTCAGCATAAAGGCAGGTGTGGATTTTATTACAAGCATTTATTACTTTCTGATGACTTGAATGATTTTGACCTCGAAATGTTAATCTTGCTGAACTCCAGAGCAAATATCAAATGTCAGGAAAATCCAAATAGAAGTGTGGACTTTGAGTACTTAAATTAGTCTACGTTTAAACAGAAAGGGGTTTACAACTTATTAGCAGAGCTGTCCCTCAAGTCTAATACGAACAGAAATAGTTATTCAAGATTCTGTGGTTGGCTGATAGAGAAATAAGAGCAGAGAAGGGTGATAACCTTCCATATTAATGTGTGAAGTGCTGTTCAGAGTTTAGCTGCCTAGGGCAGAATAGTTATCTTTTTTTGAATTGATACACCTTTCCAGAGCCAGAAGACAACACTTAGACACCTGAAGTCTGTGCCACCTAGTCCCCCATTGATCCCTTTCTCTTGTCCTGAGAGATGGAATGCTGCTTTTCCCGAGCTGTGTCTACAGCTGCAGTAGGTTTTACACATAGCTGAGCCTGTGGCTCTGCCTCCGTACCTGACTGACTAGCAACAGATTGTCCTGTATCATAACCAACTATACTATAAACTAGTCAGCCTTGGCAACAGCTTGAGGGAAGAATAGCAAAAAGATTAAAGATTTAATAGGAGACAACCAGCCCTGTTTTGAGACCTTTTTTTTTAATTCTTTTCCTTTCAGTCAAGTTGTTTGAAGTGAACACCAGCAAAAATCACACTGTAGTTTTCTCTGGTAGCAGAATTTCAGTGGCTTTGTATACTTTTATAATGCCTCATGGGATTCAGCTGCATAGGATGTTTTGTTTTCCTTAAAAGAAATACCTGCTGTTTGTAGAATTTAATTTAACATACGTGGAACAAATATAAAGATACTGATCAATAAAAGCATTTGGCTTTGAATTACATCCTAAAAAATTACATTAATTCCCTCTTACATATTTTGTGGGTGCAAATAGAAAATGTATTCCTTAAAGACTGAAATCTCCTTCACAAAAGTACAAAGACAGAACTCGAATTTTACCTGCTTATGGTAATTGTATTAACTGCTTGGGCATACACTCTAAAAAGGCAACACAGCTTGGCATTTCCCTAATACTGAAATACTATTACACAAATCTGTTTCTGTGGCGGTTGGGATCTTCGCATGCTCTTCACTCTTAGAGCTTTTCTCATTTCTTTGCTGCTGCTTACCCCCTGCAGGTTTTGGTATTGTTTTCTGAAAGAAAACTTTACCAGCCACATTTATTTGATTTTTTATATATACATACACATATGTATATATACACACACATATATATGGAGAGCATATGCCTGTGTATGCATATATGAAATCAAAATGCATACATAAATAATTTCGTGTGTAAGCTTCTTTTCGTGCAACAAAGGGTGCTATGAAAAATGAATGGAAAATCATGGATGCTTGGTTTGAAATTAAATAAGATTTTCCTGTACTTAATGTAACAAGGAACCATAAACCAACTATAGTAACCTTGAATGCATTAGTACAGAAAGTGCTATGTGGTAATCTTTTAAAGGTTCACATTAAAAAAGAAGGAAATCTGTTACAACAAAATGGGAATGCTTTTCCCTATAGCATCATTTTTTAAGAGGAGTGAACACTTCTGTGCTCAGAAAACTGCACAGATATAGTTCTGTGACTAGTGGCATTCCCACTAGGAAAAAGTAGAAGTATTTTTGCTGTTGTTTCATATTGATTTGGCAGCTATGTAAACTCTTTCAGTAAACCTATTAGCAATGCCAGAGTGATCTTTTACTTTGGATTACTTGCAGAAATTTGCAGTTAGTTTTGCAGCTCCACTCTGTGACCCCAGCCTACAAATTTTTGCTGTAATATCATGGGCTCTGTCCATCTTAGGTCATAAAAATACCATATCTAGGGCAACATGGCTAGAGTAAACAGGTATGTCTGTTGGCTGCAACTCCCTAGATATTTTAACTTTTGGACAGGAAAAGGCATTCAAAGAGGACTCTTCAGTGTTTCTGTAGCCTTTTCCTTTCCATAAGGAGTTTTTTATGCTCAACTGTGAGAACATTATATCTTTAATCATACTAGTCAGTTCACTAACAGCACATTATGCATCTTTACTCTAAAAAAACCTATACAATATCTATCTGTTTCAAAAGCAGCTCTTGGAAATGGGTGTTTGTAAACACGATTTCACTCTGTGCAGTTGCCATCAGCTGCAGTGCAGGATTCCCAATGCTCCTCTTCTGAGCTGGCACTTGAATTCCTCTAGAGTGGCCTGAGAGCTCCCTTGATCCTGATAGAGTCCACCGCTGTTCTCATGCATGCACATGGAAAAGTTCTTTGCAAATAACTTTATGATTTGAGAAATTCTGTTACTGTATACCTAGAATAGGAATTCATGAATAATTGTTGTCAGATATGTCAGAGTTTTCTGCTGATTTGTTCTTAAGTTTCTGTGTGATATAAATATGCAGCTTTCTTTTAGAAACACAAGTACTGGATGACATGTATTGTTCTTAGAGAAGTGCCCAAAACTCATAACTATGTATGATACTTTTTCATGTAAGTCTGTGGGTAAGGAAGTGGTGCCACGAGGGAATGTGGGGTGGAATGAGCAAGAAACATACCACTCAGTGACATGAAATAAAAAATGTATTTGCTGAGTGGGATAGGTTGAGTAGATAGCAGTTTCTGTTCTTTCTGTTCTGAGGTTACTATTCTGTTATACCTACGCATGTTACACTCACAGCAGTTAAGGCCTCTGGCCCAGGGTAGAGAGGCTTCACAGGCACAGGGGAACAGGACACTCCCTCAGTCAGGTTGACATACCTCAGTGCTACGTGGAGGCCTGACCTCTACATCATGGTAATACTCAAGTTCGTATTCCTGCAGGCCGTAAGGTATCTATATATGGAGATGGGTAATTCCATCTTCTTTTGAAATATTTAAGAAATATATTGTTGGAAAATTTGGAACAGGCATAATTTGAGGTGAACGTTGGCTCTGGATCCTGAGGCTAGCTTTAAACGTAGTAAGTGTAGACATGCTCCTTTGCAATTCTTTTCTACTACTAAAAAAATAAAACAAGGTCTGGTCAGGTAATATAGTCTGGTTTTCACATTTTTGATTTTGTTTTCTGTATGTTATATCTAGCCTGGGAGATGAGCATTCTAAGAAATGTCTTTCCATCAAATCCCTTGAGAACTTCTATTTTTTTACTCTTAGCCTGATTTCGTCTTTCATGGAAGATGAAATTCCTGTGAACAATCACATGTGTTAAAAGAGTGAGAACTGCAAGACAGTTCCTGGTATGATACACAAAAAATGCATTAAGGTTTGGACATAAACGTGCAGGAAGGAGGTGACTCATTCTTTAGTCACCTTGGTTTGCACTTATGCCAGGATTCAATGTTGCAAAGTACAGCACACAAGTTCAGCTAATGTCTGGAGACACTCAGTGGCAGTAGCAACTTTTAATTCTGGATTTCCTGTCTTTGGTGGATTTTAGTCTGACCACTTATGTTATTTTAATGGAGACATTTCTATCTAATTTCCTTTGTTTCTTTTCAAACCATTAAAAAAGAATCAGAAAGGGGTGATATTAATAATGTATTATGCCTGAGACTTCTTCAAATGTGATCAATGTTAATGGGATCATCGAGACTCCTCTCTAGAGATCAGAATTACTCTTCAGTGTTGCTACAGATCGTGCTTTCCCTGAATGCTAAGTATGAAGCATGGTACACTATGGTTCGCTTGTATTATCAGTGTCAATGGTGCTTTAACAACCAGCCCATTGACATTAGAGACTATCCATTCTAAAGGAAAACTGTTTGTTATTAAATAATTTTTAAAATTCCTTTTTTTTTTTAAAAGAAACGCAATCCTTGGAATATTTAACTAGCTTTAAAAGGAAAAAAGTTCAAATTAATTCTACTTGCAGATTTTGCAGTATTATGAAGCGTTAATTAACCTATCTCCATAAAGTGTCAGAACATGGTATATATCAAGCCATACAAGGTGTGATGGATTTCAGATGTGGCTCAACAAGCCACACTATATCACAACATTTTCAAAGCAGATATTAGCCATCTCCTGAATGGCTACAATACTATTAGATTCAGAGAATTCACATTGCAAATTGACAGGAACAACAAAAGATGTTTTGAATGTTCAGTTTAAAACATAAAGATCAGAACAGATGCCTTTTCCATGGTTTTGAAGCAATATCAGTGTGTCTTTTCCTCACATTGTTAAAGAGGTTTTCACTCTTGTTACCTTCATTTTTCAGATCAGAAAGTATAACGTGAGTAACTGCACATGTAAAAATCAGAATTAAGAATGAAGTAGAAATAACGTTTAATCATCCAAGGTGTCTTTCCTAGGAATAGCCATCAATTATACTTACATAGTTCATACATCACTTGGCCAGTGAAATTTGCCCTGCTTTATGGAGGATTACCTTTAAATATGCCTGTGTCTAGACTGAAATATCAGGGTATTTGTAATGGTGTCCAAAACCAAGCTTTTAAAGAATGAAAGAGGAAGAAGGTGAAAGTGTCCACATCACAAGGGTAAAGAGCTTGGAAATACTCTTTGCCAGTCTGCAAAACAGGCCATCATGATGTGATTTGTTGAATTTTGAGTAGCATTTCCTTCTGGTGACAGAAATCTGCAAGGAGAAGCCTTCAGAAAGGCTCCTTGCAGGTCTTCACAAGTGCCAAAGCATGGGCCCAGGGCCTGTGTGTGTATAGCAGTACTGCAAAGACTAGAAGCAAGCAGTGATACAAGCCTCATACATATCTACCAAATCAGTGTTTTCCTCCTGTTTACCATGCACAGTGTATATAAAACATTTTTACGGCCACATGTCTTCATGATATAGAAAAGCCCCAAAAGTTTATTCATCTTTCAGTGTTGCAGTAGTTTAGAGGTTTTTGAAGCTGAGCCTTATTTCATGCCCATCTCTTTTAATGAGGGCATTTTTTCAGGGCTGGGTAGCTTAGAAGCTGAGACAGCGCAGCTGAGCAGCACTGAGCAGTTTCCATTTGAAATGAGGCTGTTGACAAAAGTTTAAGGGAATTGAAATGAAGTCTGAAATATCCTTCCTGCCTTCACCAGGATGTTTGGAAGCCCTAGGGTGCTACAGACTGTGAAAGATTAGTAATTAGAGGCTCACCTTCTGTATACTAATGAAAGGCTCAGAACTAAAGCTTTTAACATTGAAGGGATTGCTACATCCTGCATTTTTTACTTTGAGGTTTTTAGAAAAACTAACTGTGTCAGAGGGCATATCTAGCAAGTTATACTGAGAAAGTGACAGTATTGTTTAAGCAATTAGTCAGAGTTTAAATGTGTGCTGTGCAAATCACTTCCAATGCACTTCATACCTATTCTGCAGCAGTCCAGCTGTGCTGTTATTGGGCAGCTTCCTGAGATCCTGCCAGTCTGTGGGGATGATGGGGTGGGGGTTCCTGTGGGTGGCTGTTACTGGCCTTTCTGTCTATAAATATCATATCCCATCTATCAGGAGACAGAATTAGGAGAGGACTGAAAAATATTTCTTTAAATTCTGTTCACATGAAATGACAGGATAGCCTTTCCTTGCTGAATTTTTGCCTTTTTCATCAGGATTTGATAACAATATCTCGTACAGCCCCTGTCTGTCATACATATCAATGTTATGAATTTGGAAAAAACCCCTCTTCTGTTTTGATTTGCTTGTTTTCATATAAAGAAAAAAAGAGATGAGTCAGTTAAAAAGAATTTAGAGAGGTGGCAGTCAACTTCATCTCTTTATGAATTTACATATTTGTTATGGACTCTTGTGAAATTTCTAGCCGTGCTATTTAATTGTGACTTTTACTGGCATATTTCACCTCTAAAAAATAAGACTAGATACATGCAATATCTAATCTAGCCCTAATATCAGGAAGGTTTTCCCTCGTGAAATACATGTATTAACAAATGTCAGAAAATAAATTGGTAACTCAGCACAATATTCTAGATTTGGTTCTTAAACATTTATACCATTACTGTCATTTCAAGACATACAGTCTCTGAAATGCAGGTTAAAAGAAAATTACCATGGAAGTGACTATTTTGATTAGGACATACACTTCTTCTGCAGGAGAACGTTACGGTCTCAGATGTGATGGCGTCTTTTTGCTTTGGCTTTCCCACCAATGCAAAAATTGGATTTGTGATAAAGGCAGTAAGTTTGCTGCCATACAGAAAAACATTTCTCATGCACAGCTCCATTCCAGTGTGGTCATGTATAGCTCTGTGTGGAGACTGAATCCAGCTAAATATGGGAAGAAAAGAGGAATTACATATTCACCTTGAAGAGCCAGTAAGTTGATAGGTGTTGTGACCTCACCTTTCATTTTTTGCTGGCTGCAATAAATGGGTGGGCATCTGGTAGGAAATATTTATTTCTGACTAAAGAGGTGAGATAACTTGCTTCTTCCTAATAGTAAGCAAACTTGAAAATCCTAAGTCTTTCTGTTCTGCTGCTGGGTGCAGGATTGCGGAATGCCACCTCTGACTCAGGATAAATTACATGACTTCACTGTATCCCAGATTTAACAGCTGCTTGAAAGATACATCAACCAATTCACACTATGCATGGGAGGAGCAGCAATTCATCTAAAGGTGGCAAATCTGAGACGTGACAGGTATTAAAATGGAAAAGCTAAGTGCAGAACCACATTTTTATTCTACTGCCTTTCCACACAGGTCGTAAGAGGCAGTCCGTTCATTCCCCCAGTACATCACCAAGTTAAATATATGCACAACCACTTTTAAAGCCATGCTTTCTCCCTTTTAATTTAATGTCAGTCAGCAATCATTGAGGTAGTCTAAATCCTTCCAAAAACAAGTGCTCATCTGAATTAAAATGCAGTGTGTGGTATTGTGTAATTTGAGAATGTCTCAAACTCTTGTGGTATAGATAATGTCATAAATAGCAAGCCATATTTCTAGGGTAGCTGGCTTCCCTAGTCTCTTTCTCTGCAGCACTGACTTCAGAAAGTAAAGGTCCAAATCTTTTTCATCTGTATTAATTAAAAAGGGGGGTGGGGGGGAGGGAATACGACTGTGAAAGTTAATGGAGTTAATTATATTCGTATCAGATGGAGAGGAATGAAAAGGACAATTTGTGTAAGCAGAGAATTAGCTCTGGTATTTTCTGAGTAGCATCAGCATTTTGAAGATAAAGGGCCAAATAGTCTATGCTACTGACCTCTCACTTTTCAGGAATAGTATACAAAATGTGGCAGGCTGGTAAGTACTGAAGAGATCCTGGAAGAGAGCTGGGTCTCTGTAGAGTATCTACCAGTGTCAAGGAAGAAAAGGTCTTTAGTGATCTCATCTTACCAAGGATTCCTCTAAGTATTTCCTTAAAGCTCAAGCATGAAACATTTCTGTCCTCCCCTTTTACAATCACATTCTAGCTATTTGAGCTTTTATTTAGCAATTTGAGGCTTGGGAGAACAGTCAAATTGTGAAAAGTTGTTTCTGCTGAATCAAAGGCAGAGAATTCTAAAAGCTAACTTGGAAATGGCTTTATTCTCTGTGAGATCTCTCCCTCCAACTGAGAGGAGCCAACAAGAAGAGGTGCTGTGCTGGCCCTTGTTCTTACCAAGAACAGGCTGATGGGAAATGTGAAACTCAAGGGCAGCCTTGGCTGCAGTGACCATGAAATGCTAAAGTTTGAGATCCTTAGGGTGGCGAGGAGGATGCAGAGCAAGCTCACTACCCTGGACTTCATGAGAGCAGACTTTGGCCTCTTCAGGGATCTCCTTGTTAGAGTATCATGGGATAAAGCCCTGGAGGGAAGAGGGGCCCAAGAAAGCTGGTTAATATTCAAGGATCACCCCCTTTAAGATCAGGAGCAATCCCAAGAAAAACTAAGTCAGGCAAAAATGGCAGGAGGCTGCATGGATGAACAAGGAGCTCCTGACAAGCTAACACATAAAGGAATCCTGCAGAGGGTGGAAGCAAGGTCAGGTAGCCTGAGAAGAATATAGAGAAATTATCCAAGCAGCCAGGGATCAGGTTAGGAAAGCTAAAGCCCTGATAGAATTAAATGTGGCCAGGGACATCGAGGGCAACAAGAAAAGATTCCATAGGTACATTGGTGGTAAAAGGAAGACAAGGGAAAATGAGGGCCCTACCCAGAAGGAAATGGGAGACCTGGTTACCCAGGATATGGAGAAGGCTGAGGCACTCAGTGATGCCTTTAAACTGAAACAGGGTAGATTTAGGTTAGGTATTACAAAGAAATTCTTCAATGTGAGGGTGCTGAGGCGCTGGCACAGGCTGCCCAGAGAAGCTTTGTCTGCCCCATCCCTGGCAGTGTTCAAGGCCAGGTTGGACACAGGGGCTTGGAGCAACCTGCTCTAGTGGAAGATGTCCCTGCCCATGGCAGGGGGTTGGAGCTGGAGGAGCTTTAAGGTCCCTTCCAACCCAAACCCTTCTATAATTCTATAATTTCAAGGTTACTTCAAAAGGATTACTTTAAAGGAGCATTTCCCTAGTGTCCAAGATAGGCAGAACCATCTTAGGCCAGGCTTTTAAACCTTTGTTTGAAATGAGACCCATAGATCAAACTTTAGGAAGGGAGTAATTACTGTCAGTGAAGCCAATCATGAGAGCTGTAGAAGACTTTCCCTAACACTATAAATTACATCAGATAGTATTACCTCAGAACGTAGCCCATGAAGAACTTTTCAAGAAGAATCAAAATTAATTTATAAATTCTGTAATTAAAATGTTGAGGATTGAATCAGTGCTTGAGGTCCTCTATGATTGCATTTTCCTTCTCTTACATTTTTGCATAATATTCAGATTACTTTTTTCTTTCCTTAAATATGACTGTTGAAAAGAGAGAATAAAAATCTAATAGATTAATTCTTCTTTCTGTCTTCCTGGGTATTTTCCTCCTCATATTCTTGTAAAATCAGGAGCCTTGATAATTGTCTTCTCTCTGTTAGAAGTGTTTAAAGACTAGTTGTAAAGGGGAGAAGTAGTAAGCAGCAAATAAGCAAAATAATATAATTTTATGTATCAACTATTTAATATTTTAAAAGCTCTATTTCATATGGGGAGTGTGCTAGTTTGAAACTTGGGAGCAAGAGGCAGGAAGTGGATTAGTGCTTTCTGGATGGTTGCTGACTTTGAGCACATTGCTCTACCAGTCCTGTGCTTCAGTTTTACTGTTGTGCTGAAGCCGTTTTTGATGAAAGCATACTTCAGATGACTTCTTCAATTGTGGGCTCCCGGGATAAGCTTGAGATAAGCTAATTAATAGTAGTATAACTCACGTCAAAATGAAAGGGCTGCATACCACCCTTAAGAGACTACAAGTAACTTGCTGCAGAGAGCCCCAAATTGGATGTCCTGCTATCCCCATTGTTAAGTGATGATATCCTGATAATTGTAGGCGATACAAGCTCTCCCCACTCCCTGAGCTTGAGTTAAACTGAATCAAAGCTGGTTTTGAGCTGAACAACTTTCTGAATTGTCAGTTCCAAAATCATTAATCAGGATATACAACACGGAGATTTTATGGTTAGGAAATGCTATTAATTTCAATGGTACCACTCCATACTTCAGTCCACACAATCGGATACCCAGAGACCAAAAGATACTTGGAAACTCTATTTTAACTGGGTGTTTAACACCTTTTAAGCATGTCGGTGACTTTGATTCCCGGTGTTCTGTGATCAGCACCTTTGAGAAGAGTGCACAATGCCTTCTATTTCTGATGTAAAAAGTGTTAGAATGGGAGTAAATTGCTCTTGCTGTTTTTGCATATGGTTCATTATTTCTGTGCTTCCCTCCCTTTTATTTCTCATTGCAGCCAAAACCTTTCCAAAAGGATGAAATGAATGGTGAGTGGCATCTTGTGGCTCTCAGCTTTACCACATGAATGACTCAAGCGTTAGGAATGTTAGTGCCCTAACAGTTGGCAGTCGCCCACCTCAAAGACCGAGCAATTCAGTATAATAGTCTGAGCAGCCTCAGCTACCATTGTGTCTGGGATTTTGCCTGAACTGTTAAATCTAGGACTTTGAGTTGGCACTTTGTGCTGCTGCTGCCTCCGGGCCAGTCATGCACATGAGTAATTTGTATAAACCACAGTTTACAAGCTTGAAATGAGTTGTGGTTGTGCAAGATTAGAACAGATGAGCACAGCTCTGTCTGGATGTCATTGCTGACTATTTTTAAAAATATCCACATATATATGCACAAGTAAAATAGGACTGGAGAAATCATGCTAAATAAAATGAATTTGTATTTTGCTTCAGTTTCCATTTTAGCTTTACATAAAATAGAACACAGTAGAGTTGTCTTTTAATAAACTTTACAAATGAGTTGTCAGCAGTAGATTTCCATAATGTGGCAAAACTTTACAGGCTGTTTCTGTCAATTCCATTTGAACAGAACTGTAGTACTTTCATCTTACTCTTACAGATATTCCTAATTCTGATCACAACTATTAATGGCTGTAGGCTTTTTGGAGGCAGAATGACAATGCTGGGAATATGGTCTTGCAAAGCTACATCAGCATCAGTCCTCTACCTGTTTATTCCAGCATCATGACGGTACCAAATAATTTAGAGGAAGGGAGAATCCTGGTTGTACAAACATGTGATGTAGGATCTAATAAAGTCCTAAATTGAAATATTTCTTATTTATTTGGGATTTTGGCAAATCTACTTTTGTGTTAGCTGGTTCACAAAGTTAGATTGCTGCCATGAGTCTGTGCTCTTTTCATCAGCTTTACATTACCTCTTTTCCTGTTTCACAGTGGGTTTTAGCCAACTTTGGTAAAGAACATAGTCATTTGCTTATCTTTAAAAGAATGCTTATGTTCAGAACTAACACTGGTCAGAAATGCTGCATTAGAAGTGCAAAGGTTTTGCTTTGTATTTGTTTTGTGTGTTGGTTTGTTTTTCTGTATGAAATGTTTTCCACAGAATTGTTTTTGTAAACCAAGCAGCAAACCCAAATGTTGTTTTTAATACAACTAAGCCATCACCTAACCTCCAAGTAAACTTTAAGGAGATGAATAGAGTCTTGAAATGCTATATTCTTCATCCAGTGCGTCTAAGGGAGCACTTACATTTAAATTTTGTTTCATCCTTTTAGTATGAATTCATGTCATTACCAAATGGTAAACAAAAACAGATGTCAGGCTCAGTTTAGAAAAAGTGGTGAGCTTGCAGATAGATATTAAAGTAAACTACTTGTGAGAGCAGGGTTTTGATATACTTCTGTCCATCCCTTTCAAAGGAATATTTTTATGTTGGAAATGCCTTTAGTGCCCCTAACTCTTCATATAAGAAAGTAGCCAAAAAGGAGGGGAAGAAAAGACAAAAAAAAAAGAAGGTGGAAATATCGAAGCCATTAGGATGGAGAAGTTTGAGAATGTCTGCTTAGTTAAGTGTATTTGTTTATTAAGAAGTGAAGAGAAAAGAACATCTGGCCATTGAAATAAGATGAGTAGGCTGTGGAATAAATTTATACAAATAAGCCTATCTTAAAAAGCAGAACAGTTGTGTACTTTGCTACTAAACAGATTTTGTGGCAGCACTGCAAACTTGCCAAGATATTAAGTAAATGAAAGCCAACAATCAAGTCTTTAAGTACATACCTTAATGTCATAAGAGTATTATGGGATTACAGAGGAAGAAAGCTTATGAATGTACTGACCTTCATCTAGACTCTGAAAGACATTCAGGTGAGTTAAATAAGACTTTTTACAGTATGAAAAGACAGTATCTCAGAACAAAAGAACTGTGTGAATGCAAATACTGTAGCAAAAGTTTGTAATATAGGCATTCATTATTCATGAAATCATAATAGATGGCATTTTGTAGTTTTTTACCAGGAGTTATGAAGCATCTTTAAAATACAAGAGGCAGTCAATAAGAGCACAGTCAGTGGAACAGTGTTCATATTTGCAGTGGAAATCACATTTTTCACATTAACGTAGATGCAAAGTGTTTACCAGTTTAAAGGTATTCAGCAAAAAAGCCCCATTTTCCTGGATAAGTCTTCTCAGGTGCTAACTAAACAGAACTGTCAATATTGAGTTCTCATCTACCTTGACTGCCTGGTTTGTTCCCTTTCCCCCCCTCCTGGCTAGCGACACTGCATGTTTATTAGTGGATTGCCGAGCTCCTCTTGGAATGAGAAAAGTAATTTGTTAGACACAAATCTCAGATGAATTCTGGGCAATAGTTTATCTGAGCCTTATTTGGCTGCCTGTGTCCTGCAGGATCCTTCAACGATAATCCAGCAAGCTTTACACCTCCAGAAACCCTCCTCTGCCATGAGACTACCCTCTCCACATCATACAAAAAAATGCCATTGTGTCAGATTATGACCCAGTCATCACTTGGAACAGAAAAAAAACCCCCATCAAAAGACTTAATCGTGTGTCTTAGAGGCGTAGGGGTGCTTCAGTGCACAAAGGATCCTAGGCCAGTGCTGTGCAGTGTGGATATGACCAGTCTATACAGAATACTCTGCAGGAAACTATCCTTGAGGGTTTTCAGACACTCTGCACCTGGTATCCTAGGTATCCCTCTGTGTGCAGGGTGAATATGTGTAGTCTGAAGCATGGAAATTTAATGGCATCATCACGGCCCTTAACCATGGTTGTCGCTGAGAAAAAAGTTACAGAGGCTGATTTACCTTGTTAGCTGATGGGGATGTCTTCTCTAAGGGGGTAGAGGGAAAGTAGCAAGATGTATCTCTTTATAATGAATTGAAGCGAGTTACGCTTCCAGTGATGGGTCTGCAGAGATTTGGTTATCTAACATGCTTGGCAGTCTCAATGACTCAACCTTTCAATGGCATTGCACTTCCTGCACATATGCTTTTCCCTTGCACTAAAGAAATTGTGTTATATGAAAACCAGCAAGGTATTTGAAATAATCACAGTGTGATTTGGTGATGAAAACCTTGAACTTTTAATATTCCTTACTTACCACCTAAACTCACAGTTGATTTTGTGGGTTTGGTAAATGACTAGCAACTAAAGAGAAAAATCTGGAATAATCCAAAACTAGCAAATATTGAAATTGATATCTGTTTGATGCTCTGGTAGAGTACACACAAAAGTGTATACCGCAATTTTCTTAATATTTGAGAGCAATGAAGGATGCTTTCTATTATGTCAAACTGTTGAAACAGTAAAATTCATAAACATGGTTTTGGTGCAAGGTCTGAATCCTGTGTGTCCTACTTACCTCACTGGATCTGCTTCTATGAGTAGGGTAAGTAAGAAACAAAGACTAAGATTTTTGAGAAACTGAGCTGTTGAGTGGAATTAGAAGTGAGCTATGTTAATTCATAGAAAACTTAATAACATTCAGGTTTCTTGTTCTCCTTTCTTCCATAATGCAAATTTATCTATTAAAGAGAAGAATGCAGTGCAATTAAAAAGTGATTAAGAAAGCAAACAAAAACTTCTGCTATCAAATTACATCACCATCCCACCAAACATATAAATTAGTCTTTAAAGCCTCTTCTTAGCTGAAGCCATTCTCACATTCTAAGTATATGTGCTAAGAATAGAGAACTGAAAATCAGTGGGTTGTTTCAAACTATCAAGTGTTGTCTCAACATATAATTCAGTCTTTCTGAATTAAATATATCTTTTGTTATATTTAATTTTGTAGACTTTTCTGTACAGTGCCATTTCCTGAAAAATTGTGGTTTACCAGAAGATTGTTAAAAAGACAGTTATTCTAGTGGTTCTTCATATTATCTGTAAACTGAAAACACTTCAGGCTAGCTTTCAAGGAAGGAGCTTCAGAGCTGGCTGCTGAGAGCCAGGAATGTATATATACTTTATGGAGCCTGATTAAATGGAGCCATAGATCAGAATATATGGCAAAAGACAGAACTTTGTTATTCTTGTTTTGTTGTGGATCTGACTACAGTGTGGCTTTGATCAGGTTCTATAGATTCATAATCCCTTATAATGACACATGTGCTAGAAATTATTTCTTCGGATTATTTAGGAGACAAGTCTTTTGCATCACTGTGCCCCAAAGAGATGAACAAATGAAAGCCAGAGATCGTAGGTATCTCCTCTGCATACATGAATGGATAAACTGTGTTAAGCTTTTGTAGGTACTGACTGTAACGGAAGTATACAGCAAATTAACTATGAGAATAACATAGAATGAAAGTATTGGATTAATGTAAACAAAATTGCATTCCAGGACTGCAAAAGTAAAATAAAAATAAAAAGAAGCAAAATGAAAGACAAATGCTCAGAAGCTATCAGTTAATGAATACAAATATGACCACTTTAGTTCTGACATTAAATTATCAGTTTATCATATTAGGATTTATTAATAATCTCAGATGTGGTGGTACTTTGATATATTGCCAGTTTGATACAAGTAACACTTAACAAAGCCTGTAAAACTCTGCCTAGTTTTATTTTTAATAGTTTTCTAACATTATAGAATAAAAGTATAGGAGATGCTACAAGTATACATTGCCATTTGGTTTGTATTTGACCTTGTGTCTAATTCCTTCTCTTGAGATTTACTAAAGGGTAGAACTCTGAAACACAATTTATGTAAGTGATGAAAAAGTAGAGTTAGTTGCTGTTCAAGCCTCTTATTTTCCTCAACAATTAGCTGAGTTGCAAACCAAAGTTCAGTGCAACAATTGCTTTTTCAGGTTTTAATATGATTCGGAAAACACTCGAGATAAGAAATATAAAAACTAACACCAAACCTTGAACACTGATTGGAGAGTTTCACTATTTATTTAACAGATACAGGTAAAGTGATGGCTAGAAATGATAAACTGTCCCAGTTTCAGTAAGGTAGTGATTTAGAGATTGTGTACTATTGCTTGGCAATACTGCCCATTGCTGCTGCAGGCTTTGTCACAGTGAGATCAGTCAACTGGCACTAACATCCAGGTGTACAGAAGAAAAACTGGTTGCTCCTGTTTGTAATATTAAGAAAATTGTATAAATGTAAATACAGGATTGGAGCAAAACATCCTGTTTACTTGTACGGACGGACTAGCAAAATGCTGGTTTAAAATGCTTCTGAAGGTGTGCTTCAGTTATTCTGTAAATGTTAAGACAAGACAAAAGTCTTGATCATCCCCTCTAAAGATTCATTTTTCTCTTTTTATTCTGACTGTACCATCATTCTTAACAGAGTCAATAAAACCATATAAAAGAATGGAGGTTATCAAGTGAAAAGAAATAAATTGACAAAATGATTATGCTTCTAGAATGTACTTGAGAGAGTGAAGCTTTAAATTAATTCCAGAGAATTTGCAGAATCAGGGCTAACAATAACAGAAACTCAGAAAGGACGTGAAGGGGTAAGTTTGAAAAAGTAGAAGTATGTAGTAATAAAAAAATTACTTGTTAAGAGATTTCAATTATATAGAGAGAGCAAAATTAATCTGATCAAAGTGAATTGGTTTTATACAAAAGGAAAAAAACCCTCCTCCACCTTGACATAAGTCTCTTATGAATAAATGTGTATTTCCATGCTAAAATACAATGGGAAGCGTCATGAGTAAAATAGGCACAAACAGAAGGAAACTGCTATGCTAGGAATTCCTCCTCCCCATACTCACAACCTTCAGTCCTTCCTGGACCAGTAACAACCTGTTTGCAGTTAGTTGTCCAAAGGAGAAAAGCTTTGCGTTCGCTACTTGAGACTATTTTAATTAATTTCATGGTAAAAACTTAAGCATGCCTACATAGATTAATCCAGTCATTAAAGACCAACATGAAACAAACAAACAAAACCCAAGCCCCAGCATATTTGCGAGTTTGAAAGGGCACTTTAGTAGGTGAGCATTTAACAAGCTGATGGAGAATTTACAGTAATTTCTTGGCATGTAAAGAAAATGCAATAGAAACCAAATCACTATAGAAGGCAAGTGGCAGTAAATGAAATCCTAAGGGTAAGCAGAAAAAACACCCATCTAGGTAAATTTAAGAAACTAAAATATGCAGTAAGATTTAAGGCATTTTTAAGGCAGTGTTGGTGTTTTGTTTTGGTTTGGTTTGTTTTTCCCCACTGTATGACACGAGTTATTGATTTGTTATTAGAACTTTGAAGGAATAAAGGGTGTAGTAATTATTTTAGGTACTTTAAGTGACTTTTTGCTACTTTTTCTGTCTATCATATAACAATTTCAGTCCTGATCTTTCATCTGAATGCACGAATAGTGTTAATATAAATATTAATAGTCCTTGCGCACTTGTGAACCTTTGTGTTTGCATGGCTTTTCATATCTAAGTATCTGATGTGCTTGCATCTACTCTCACAGGCATAGTGAACTCCTTAAAATGGTTTCTACAGTTGTGAGCACAATGTCCCTCCCTGTGAGGCAGGGAAATGGTATCACTGTTACTCAGCAATGAGAAAAAGACTGAGGAATAAAAAAGTTTGCCCAGACTTGTGAAAGGAGCAAAAACTAAATCTTGATTTTCTGTGAGCCAAGTTAGCCTAGGCTTCTTCTTAGCTAATATTCAAGAGAATATTTATCTCTTTACCTCTGAAAGCAGTCCTTTTAGAGTTCAGATGGGCTTTAATTTAATGAATTCTTACTTACTTTGGATAGTGAAGTCTCTTTATGAAAACTATGCTTTTTCTGGACAGTTTGAAATCCAGCAATGTTTTAGGAATTAAAGCAGTAGAGTAATATTAAACCTGAAATAGATTTGCCAGACTGTTTAGCTGTGATAGTATGGGTTCACCATGTTTCATCTGATTTTTGAACATGATTTACCTTGTGCTCATTTGTTCTTTGCTGAAGTATATGTGAAAGATAGCTAAAGGATTCATCTGAACTTTAGGCTGGGGGGCAATCACCATAACAACATGGTTGCCTAGAATACTATCCTACATTAAGGAAAGACAAGATCTTTTTGGCACAGACCAAGAAAGACAGTAGCTCCTGAGATATGCTCTTTCTTTGTAAATCAGTACACCAGACTTTTTTTTTCTTACTCCAAGGCTTATTTGAGGCTTCCACGTGATGTACCTTTTTGATCGTTTTACCTTTTACTCTTTTCCTGCTCTTCTTGTGCCCTTCTTGCTGCTTTGTTACAATCCTGCTATTGCTAATACAAAACGGACCTGGCTTTCTGAAGTGTTAAGTTCTTGCAGATCCACTTACAGTGAATGGAACACTTAAATGGGGTGGATAGGTCCAGCTGAAAATCAGGCTCTGAATGCTGGCCCATGTTACTATAAAATTTAAGCTTACATTTCAAAGAACTTGTAAGACTTTGATCAAGTCAATTAATTCATTCAATGCAGAAATCAGACTATTAGAAATGAACTGGTTTAATTAATCTGGGGCTGCTTGATCTATGACAGAAGCACAGTGAACCAAATTTCAGAGAATTTGGCTTTACAATTCATTTTCTTAGAGATTCTGAAGATTACCTTTTCCAACAAAATGACCTGATACAATATTGGTGATGAATCTCAAAGGTACATCAAATTTTTAAGCATAGATGTTCAAAAATATCACAGAATCAGAGAGTGGTGGAGGTTGGAAGGGACCTCTGGAGGTCATCTAGTCCAACCCCCTTGGTAAAGCAAGTTCATTTAGAGCAGGTTGCACAGGGTCACATCCAGGTGGGTTTTGAGTATCTCCAGGGAAGACTAGCATGACATGCAGTACATGTAGTGTATTACGAGACAGTGGTTAGCTTGACTTTCTAGTTTTATCTCACAATAGAGATAGCTAAAAGTCAGGAATTAGATGCTGAGGGAATTTCTTCATCTTTCTAAATGAGTTTTTGTTCAGATAAGAAAAAAGTGTTTTCACCTAGACTTCTATGAAATGGCAATTTGCAGAAAGTGATAGTTTAGAAAACACCAGCATATGGTGCTTTGAAGCAGTTTCTACATTTACTAGGTGTATTTGGAGGCAAGAAAGATTACAGAGAAAGAAACTAAGCTTAAGAAGTGAGCTGCATTTAATCAACCAGGTGGTGTTGTGATTACTAAAACAGTGGTTACTTAAACATAAGAAAAACCCTCTTTTACTGTGAGTGTGATTGGGTACTAGAATAAGTTACCCAGAGAGTCTGCAGATCTTCTATCCTTTTGACATACTCAAAACCTGCCCAGACACGGTCCTGGGTGATCTGCTGTAGCTGAACCTGGTTTGATCTACTTTCTTCCTAGAGAAGTCGAGGTACACATACTTGTCTGTCTTGTGAACATGGGTGATTTCATAGATGAAAATGTTTCCCCCTACACTTGTGAAGATGTCCTTCAGGTGCCCAAGAAGAGATAAATGCAGAAGATGAATGCATTACACACTGTACATATATTCTATGACAGAAATTCCCTGTATAATCAAAACAGCTTTATTTGGCTAGATAGGAGATTTATGGAAATTTTCTTTATCAATTTTTATTTTAAATTACCTGGATTGCAACATTTGTGGAATTTGGGGTATATTTGGGTTGGCACCATTCTCAGCATGGCATATTGCTGAAAATGGATATAGTTCTCTGTTGCCAGGTGTCCTATTGCAGCCAAAACCAGGTTAAGGTATTTTCATATGGTATGCATGCCTCTTATAATGCATATGTTATTTTCTCTGATTTTACCCTGATCATAGAATCACAGAATGGTTTGGGTTGGAAAGGAAGTTAAAATCATCTAGTTCAAATCCCCCTGCCATGGGCAACGACACCTCACACTAGACTGTGTCAGCCAAGGCTTTGTCCAACCTGGTCTTGAACGCTGCCAGGAATGGAGCATTTACCACTTCTTTGGGCAACCCGTTCCAGTGCCTCACCACCCTCACAGTAAAGAACTTCTTCCTTATATCCAACTGAACTTCCCCTGTTTAAGTTTAAAGCCATCACCCCTTGACCTATTGCTACAGGCCCTGATGAAGAGTCCCTCTCCAGCATCCTTGTAGGCCCCCTTCAGATACTGGAAGGCTGCTATGAGGTCTCCATGCAGCTTCTCTTCTCCAGGCTGAACAGCCCCAGCTTTCTCAGCCTGTCTTCATACAGGAGGTGCTCCAGCCCCCTCATCATCCTCGTGGCCCTCCTCTGGACTTGCTTCAACAGTTTCATGTCCTTTTTATGTTGAAGATACCAGACGTGCACACCATACTCCCAGTGAGGTCTCACAAGAGCAGAGGGGCAGGATCACCTCCTTTGACCTGCTGGTCACACTTCTTTTGATGCAGCCCAGGATATGGTTGGTTTCTGGGCTGCAAGTGCACAATGAAGCCAGCTTATGTTCAGTTTCTTGTTGACCACCACCCCCAAGTCCTTCTCTGCAGGGCTGCTCTGAATCTCTTCTCCGCCCAGCCTGTAGCTGTGCCTGGGATTGCCCCAACCGAGGTGTAGGACCTTGCACTTGGCTTGGTTAAACTTCATAAGGTTGGTGTCAGCCCACCTCACAAGTGTGTCCAGGTCCCTCTGGATCCCATCCCTTCCCTCCAGAGTATCAACCAAGCCACGCAGCTTGGTGTTGTCAGCAAACTTGCTTAGGGTGCATCAATCCCACTGCCCATGTCATCGGCAAAGACGTTGAACAGGATTGGTCCCAACACCAACCCCTGAGGGACACCACTCTTTACCCATCTCCAGTTGGACATTGAGCCGTTGACCACAACTCCCCATGTGGCCATTCAGCCAATTCTTTATCTACCAGGTGGTAGTTGCCTGGGGCCTTCCATTTTCCCCTTGTTGAAAATGGGGGTTAAGTTTCCCTTTTTCCAGTTGTCAAGAACTTCACCTGACTGCCATGATTTTTCAAATATGATGGACAGTGGCTTAGCAACTTCATTCACCAGCTCCTTCAGGACCGGCAGATGAATTTCATCAGGTCCCATGGACTTGTGCACATTCAGATTCCTAAAATAATCTCAGACCTGATCCTCTCCCACAATGGGCCTAACATCTTCATTCTCCCAGTCCTTTCATCTGCCTTCCAATATTGAGTCTTAATTTTGTTCATTCTGGCATTATTCTTATGCTGCCTAAACAGCTTCTGTGAAGATTCTCCTGATATACACTGCAGTTCAGGAGAGCACATTGCTCTCATTCTTATGGTCCTTCTGTTAGCATCTCTTCTGCTGTTCATTCTACAGCTTCTTTTTAAAAATCCTAGTTGTAGCCTCTAATAGTACCTGTATTTTCTGTGCTAAGTTGAACAAATCCTGTTCTGTTTCTCTTTTTTTTCCTTTTTCATTAAGTATCTTATAAAAAGATCACTGTGTTATCCTAAATTAAATTAAATACATAACATCAAATGTTAATTGGTTATTCTTCAAACTGTGCTCATTCTTTGAAATAAGACAACGATGCTGTGTTGAGGATCCTAGCTGTCCTGTCTGTATATATCCCTAGCAATTTTCACATCAGTGATTAAGGGATTATCTTGAACCACAAACACATGCCTCAAGCCAAAACATACGACAATGGATTCTGCAATCCTTACAAGTAATACTGGGCCATCCCTTTGTTTGTATGAGGCACAATTATACAGCAGCCTGTAAGAAATGAGTCTTCTGCTGTTTTTTTCCAGAATAACAGCTGCCTTTACAGACCTTTTCCAAGTTCCTTCACTCTGCTTTTTAGGATTCAAAGTACCTGGTACTAAGCAATTCAAAATTCCTACACCTCTCAGCTTCAGCCGGTCAAAGAAGAAACAAAGGATAAGTTTTGATATCCTTGGCATCTCAAGCAACCTTGAGTATCTGCAGGTCACAAACAGGGACAAGAATGGAATTTAGCCACACATAGGGTAAAGAAAAGAACTTACAATGGAAATTTTGATTTAAACACCTTAGTGAAGACAACCTGTAAGGATTACATAGCAGGAGCCATTTGGGTGGTAGCTGTAAAACTGAACAAACAGGCCTCTCTTTCTGTCACATTTTCAGAGTTTTTTTTCAATCCACACTGCTCCTTAAAAACTTTCCAACCTTTCATGTAGAAACAGTGATGGGATGAGTTCAAGGGCAGAGAAAAATAGTAAAGATTATCATAACTTTCAGTTACATCTAAACTAACTAATCCTGTTGAAGGCAAGACACAACCATTGGAGAGTGGAGATTAACATACTTGATTTAAAAAATGTTGTGAATTGCTGAATGTAGGAGTGTTTTGGGATTTTGGGGAAACATCTGTGTTTGTCTAGTTGCACTAAATGCTCCCCAGTGAGGAGGGTACTTTCTGAACTTAATATGCACAAAATTGATGAACCTCTGCTTGAACAGTGGTTGCAAAACAAACCATTTACAATGATGAACAGTCACCTTGGTTTTATACATCGGACCAGCCCCAAAGCTCCTTAACAGAAAGATACCACTTTTCCCTAGGCGTGAGTGTGAGTTTGATTATGCTGCTTGGTAAAAATTGTCTCTCCTGTTACCTACCTGTACATTTCTACTGTGGAACTGATTGTGGGAGATTGTGGCTGAAAGATCCAATAGAATTAAAAGTACAATACATAGTGGAATCTCAACATAAATTGTGGGTTTTATGAACTGTCAGTGTTGGTCAGTAGCATCACTGCTAATGGAGAATTTTGACAAGTCCGTGATTTATATAGTATCAGAGCATTTGCAGTAAGCACTTTTGATTTTAAATATGATTTTACAATTGAAGTAGAAAAAGATCCTTTGGACATCAGTTTCAAGCAAATATATAATGTCTGTCCAGCTGCTGAGCTGTTTTCATTTATTAATGTTTATTTTTTATTACTTTTCTATTTGCCTTTTAATTGCTACCATACACTAGGTAAAAACAGTCCTTTCTGTTCCCCCACTTGGGACTTTCCATCATTGTGTTTGTGTGCTTGAGACAAGGACATCAATCGATATGAATCAAATTATCAGTAGGATGGGCTAATGATAGCTTTGAGCCATCTCTGCCCTCTTGAGTTCCCCCGGAAGGTTGGAGGGGCCTCCAGGTATCTGAACTCTATTCAGTTTTCTGTAATCTCCCATCAGCTGTTATGATCAGAGTTTTCTCATCTATTTCTGAAGACTGTTTTTTGGATAAGCTTCCAAATAGCTGGTGACATATTGTGTTGTCCTGTTTTCTATTTCTGTGCTGCTAACTGTTCAGTTCCAGTCCATTCTTTTAGCAGAGCATCAGTAAGACTCCTGTATTCCTATTTTAGTGGTTTTCAGGCTTTCTGGGGAAATCAAAATGATGATGTATTCCCTAATGCATTTGGTTGACATTTAGCTAATGATTATAGTTCCTAGGAGTTTTCTCCAAGGAAAATCTAAATCTCTCTATGTATGTGTATCTGTTACGTGCAGTATTAAGTAATGGTAAAATGTATGTATAATGTTTCTAGTAGAAATTGTCCCTTGTGCCTGGAATGTGTCCAAACTTTGTTGTTAAGGTTGCTACTGCTAGACTAAATTATGAATTGTTATAAAAATGAGAGAATAGTGATGCCAGAAAGTCTATATAAGATTGATTAGGTTATAATTATGTAAAAATTGAATTAGTAAAGAGTGCTTTTTCTCTTGTTTTGAAGTGTGGTATGTTTTCCAGAAGCAACCACTTACAGCTCCTAGAATCACTTTATTTAATTGCTCAGTGGTCAGACAGGCAGGCCCGCAGCACACAACCTACACTAATTAATTATTTGTATAGCAATAGACCTTGGACAAAAGGCTCTGTATTTCCTTTTACTTTATTCCTCTGTCCACTAGGATAACTTCAGAAACATCAGTGGAATTATTCCAGATTTTCGCTGGCAGGAGAGGTGAATTGTTCTTGCAGATTTGTTACTAGTTTTATATTCTTGAGATGCATTTCTATATTGCAAAAACAGTGTAGGAAATATCCATTCTCACTGTGCAGTGTGCTTGCATAAGAATGTGAGGGGAAAAGCCTCAGACCCATTAAAAGAAGCATTTTAGAAAGAGTATGTTTGTTCTTGTCTATGCAGTTATCTGTTGAATGACCATGTGCAGGAAGCATTTCTACTGAATCATTTTAATAAACAATTTGATGAGAAAAAAGAGCCTCTCCTGGCTGATAGTAAAAATCTATACACAAAGTAACAAAAGATTAGTTTCACTCGGCTATTTCTGGGTGTTGTGGAAAAAATATAAAGATAAAATAAAAATTATTTCTTTGTATAGAATACTTCATGTCTTGAAAATGCATTACCCATGTTATGGGACAGGTTAGGATGATTTTTTCGACACTGAGAAGAATCTTATTCATTAGGGGGTGTTCACTAAAGTATACACTTTGCTATGTTGGGACACCAAAGTTAATGCAGGAGGAACTAATCCTGTTGAATATACTGAAAAACAGTATGTCAGTCTAAATCTGCAGATGAGTAATGTACCACATAGAGAACTTGTGTCTTGCCTATTGCTACAGATTTAGTAAAACTAGATGGACCCTTCATCTTTGAGACACTGCGTCTGTCTTCCTGTTGAAATATAAGGTAATTATAGAAAAGTAGTAGCATGCAGAGGTTGTAACATAGGTCTTCAAAGTAGTCCCACACCATCCTTCTGTTCGCTGGATTTGCAGCTGTCTACAGCCCAGATTTGCAAGTTCACCATGTCGATGTATATGGTCTCCTTATTTGTGTAATGAGTTTAATCGTTCCTCAGACTGAAAGTAAATGCTGGTTTAATTCTCTCTCATTTTAAGAAAGTAAGTCTTGAAACAAAATTTAAAAGCCAGTGTTAGAAGCTTTTAACATAGGTTGCAATATGTCAATAGATAAATGATCTTATTATTCTTACCTCCTTGATGTTATGCAATCCTTTAAGAGCCTTTGTGTCTCTTATCCAGCACAGTCGTGTTTGGCTTTCTACCATGTCACAGTGAGTACAGATGATGGCAAATCTTTACTGTATTGTTTGCATTTATAAAGAGAGATTGTGTATTCCCTATATTATTTGTCTTTTTAATGAAATGGAATAATCACTAGGGGTTAAGGAAAACAAGGGTATATATGGGTATGGAAACACAGTATTAGAAGTTGCTTTTGGAAAGGGAAAAAACCTACTCTATTATTGGCAAAAAAACCTTTGCAGGTGGTAAATGAAAGCAAAGTAAGCCAGGCAACCTCCCTAACCCTGCAGTACCATGAGTGAGTTTCTCAGGTAATAGAATTCAGCAGCAATTCGCTTGTGTTTCCACTGAAGTTAATGTTTTCGCTGTCTGTACAGAACTAAATGAGAACATCAGGTAAATACAGAAGGGTACTCATCAGGCCAACCTGTAGAATATTGTATACCCCAGGATACCAACTTCAGTAGTCTTCAGAGTATTTTTTTCTTGGCTTTATGATTTAGGAGAATATCATATCCTAGACAAGCATGATTCCTACTAGGCCTATTCCAAAGTTTTAGAAGGGAGTCCATTCTTCAAACACGTTGTTCAGCTCAGCACTGTAATTGCATCTGCAGCAGTGTGACCTGTAAGTCCTGAAATGAAATGGCATTGCAGAGTGCTAGCAGTTTATCTGCACATAGATAGCAACAAAAGGTGTATACTCAACCTGAAATCTACTTTGAGTTGTGGGATTTAGAAGGTGAACAGGCTTCACTGCCACATGGATTTCCTGTCATAGCAAGTAACACTGCTGGGATAATGTCCTTCCTCTAAGTTTCGAACTGTAAATTTCTTCATTGTTCTGATTTGTGATGAATAACCATCAGGTGATATTCTCTTGAAACAGAGGACTGAAATGGGGAGGAAACAGAAGAGACCCGGGTGAGAGGCAAGGAGGCAAAATATATAAAGCGTGGAGAGGACCTGGGAAAGGCCAGCTGGTGGCTAGATGTATGAAAATAGCCAAATGCTGACAAAAGAGGAAGGACAGCAGTGAATGTGTCCATTCTTTTTTCCCTCTCTCTTTTTTTCTTTTCTCCCCTCCACCTTCCCGGTTTATCCTCTTAAACTGTTCCTGTCTAGTGAGAGGGGCAGCAAAGTAAACTGGAGATAAGGCTTTGAAAAGTGAGTATTTTCAGAGTTTCTTCCTCAAGGGGACACACTGATGAGAAGTAAATTTCTTTTTAGTTTAAATCCAGTTACCTTATCTTTCTGTTGCTGCTTGGGGTTCTTTTGGCTTGGGGATTTTATTCCTGTTTGAAGGAAGCTCCTTAGTTTTCTTTGTCCTCTGTATGCTATGTATGATGCAGTAGTCATAGCAGTGCTTTGGAAGTCTAAATTCATTGTTCATTTGTGATGATCTTCTATTAATATAAGATATGGAACTATTTATGTTTTCAGAAAAAGGGTTTTGTAAAACAATCTTTGGACAAAGGCATGGTGTGTTTTGAATGCATACGATTTTATCAATGCATGACTATACATTTGATATGAACAAGACCTTTCATACTATGAAGATTTTCTGCTTGCCTGGCAAAGCTTGGAGCAAAGCTGAAATCAAAGCTGCCTTACTTAGTGAAGCAATTTCATTTTACCTGAAACACTGAGGCTTAAATTGTAAGCTTGAGGATGACTCAGTAGAAATAATGCGTGCATATAAACTACTTAATTTTGCTAGTGTATTTTCACAATCAATATAACTGTGTGTTTAAAGTAGGGACCTTAGGTCAATCTTCTGAGCAGTGAACGAATAACATATTTTTTATCAGAGAAAAACTGCCCTATGCAAATAATATCTGACATGAATATTTAATAGATTGTACAGTAGGAAGTAATTGCCGACTAGCAAGGCATGCTGAAAAGAAAAAGAGAAATACCGAGCTAACAAATCCGATCGGATTTCACTTACAGCATTTTCCAGACACTAGTTGGTCTGACACGTCTTGATGGAATATATGAAATAAATATAGTAACCTCAGTCCAGGTTCTAGACAGTGAATATTCCTGTTAAATAACTGAACAGGAGATTAGCTGATATGTATATATTGATCTGTCATGGATTTAGTCTTTACCAAACATACTGTGAGTTACTCTTTTTCATCTGAAAATACTCTCCATACTGCCATTACCATCATTATTCACTGTGGTAATTATCTGACTCCATACAACTTGGGGTATTTATTCTTTTCATTTCAATTTCTCACAGCTGAAGAGAAACAATTATTTTCTATTCTCCCCACCTTGAGTGCTTTTACCATTCTCATATTACTCTTCTGTCTTGGGAACCCTGGGGCAAACGGAGACCCACAAAGCTGAGGAAGGTTTCATAGTGTTTTCTTGTGGCAAAAGACTACTTGATGCTTTTGATCCTTCTGGCCATATGTATCTCCTATAAAGTTTACAGAGGGAGGCGGTGTCCAGGAACTATTAGATAGTGAGTAAGCAGTTGGATGACTTGATGTAAGAATGTTCTTTAATGTGGCCATAAACCATTCTGGGCATTATGGCAGCTTGGCCATGAAAGTAGCGCATAAACCAGCCTCGAATGTGTACAGCATCTGGACCATAAGCTGTATGTAGCACTGAGAAACAGGAATGCAGATGACAGACTCACATACCTAACCACAAAGTTTCATCCACACATTTGTAAAGTGAGTGGAAAGCCAAGAATTTATTCTACTTTGCACAGTCTTCCAGTGAAATAAGCTCATAGTAATTTAGAGGTCAGTGGACATAAAAATTTATGCCATCCTTGTTACACCCTTAGTGCCCATGGGAGCCCCAAATTATGGATGTTATAATGAAGATAATTAGAATAAGCTCTATTTTAGCTGAAGGCAAAAGGCCTTAAATCCGAAGGAGTATGTTCTAGTAACCTTGAAATTGGGGTGAAGATTATAGACTGCCTACTGGCATAAGAAGTATCTAAACTCGTCGTTTAAAAAAGTCAGAAGAAAATCACCATGGGAGACAGTGTTCTATCAGGCCTAGGCTTGCTTTTGGTGGGCAAGATGTGCTATTCCTTGACTCTCAATTCTGCCAGCAGCATTTTTGATGATTGCAATGTGGGCTGGGGTTCATTCTCCTGCGTGATTCCTTGAAATCATATCTCAGTCTCTTTCTTGACGTATGGGTGGAAGAAGAACTGATGTGACTATGACTCTGAATGAATTTCCAGTAGAGATTTTTCTTACCCTTTGATCCTAAATGTTCTTGTATAGCAAGCCTTTGCATTCCAAAGGCTGTTGCTATGCAAAACCCATTCTGAGTGTCTCTTTCTCTTCCAGGAGGGTTTGGGTTTTTTTTAATTACTGAAGCAAATCAGCTATGGGCAACGTAAGACTGTCTGTATTAGGAAGTGTATCTTACTTAATCCTTGAAAAAGTTTACAAGTGTTTGATTTTCTGTGCATTCGTTGCCTCAGCCTTTTACCTTAAGAAGTAGTTTTTCTCATGTGAGATGTTAGGTACCTACTGTCCATTCTTTCCTCTTACATATTATATTTTGTAGGTATGCCTAAAATGCAGTTATTTTCATTTATGCCCTATGAAACACAGTATCACAGAATACGAGGTTGGAAGGGACCTCAAAGTCCAATCTTTCTTGGCAAAGCAGAGATGAAACCCATGTGTTCACTGAGTTGACTTACATGATGTGGTCATTTCCTGCCCAGGAACAAGACTTCAAACAAACCTTCTTTCTCTCTGATGCCCAACTCTAGTCATGTAGCAATGGCTTCTGATTATTCCTGAGCCAAGCTGGATGCTGACGGGTGAAATCATTTGTGGCATGTTATCAACCACTTCAATTCACTTCTGCTAAATAATAAAATCCAGTAATAAATTGAACAGACAAGCAAAATCTCTTAAACATGCTCTGGGGGGCTCTACCTATTTTCTTTCTTCTCTCATGATATTTCTTTTCTGTATGTGTGAGCTGCTGCCAACACCAGCATTTGAAATCAACCAACCAAAGAAACTAAAAAATACTGCATTGTGTCTGATAAAGAAAATGTGTGAAGCTGATCACAGTGTTCTTGACTCCATTTTTTCTGACTTATTAACTTGGAGCGGGAACTGGAATTCCTGTGGGATTGATGCATAGTGAATTCTGGCTGTACACTGGGGCAAGATAAGTAATTTCCAAATACTGAAATATTGTTGGGCTTTTTCTGCCATTTTTCTTTCTTTTTTTTCCTTTTTTTTCTTTCCTGTTTTTGTTTTGTTTTTGTTTTTGAGCAAAATTTGCATCTCCAGCTTGTTGGAGGTACTGCTTTATTTTGGATAGTTTAAAATCTTAAAGGAGACAAGGTTTATCCCTCACGGATGAAGAAGAAAATCGGCGTCGCATGGGAAAGCATAATCTGTAATGCAGCCTGTCACGGCATGAGCTCTTTGGCACAACATATGGCAACAGAATTACCTTTGTACTACCCAACTGTGGGATATAATTTATCCAGTCCAAGGGACTGTGGTGACAGGCAATAGATTTGCTAGTGCATGTTCAGCATGCTAAAATGCAAGGCTGTCCCTTTTGCTCTGAAATGCAGAGCTCTGTGGCACTGCGGAGCAATTCCGACTATTCCTGGCAAATCCTTGTTCTCCTCTTATGATGTCACTTATATAGTGACACCCTGCGATAGTAATAAAAGGGGATGTGGTAATGTAACTGTTGGAGAAGAATGATAGAAGAGTGATAAACTGCAACTTTTACAGTGTGCACTGTCAGCTAAAGAATGAAACAATTTTAGGCTTGAACATTAAGGACATGGAAAGTACTGGGAGATTTGTGCGACAACAGTACTTCAGGTCATTTTATGGTATCATTGTTTCAAATACCTGAAATTAAAACAGTGTAGTACAGCATTCAATAATCCTGCTCATTGGAGAATTGGGATTTTTATTTGGAAAGTAAACTGCCATCACTGCAAAGGTAACCAATAGATTTTTATGGTTGGGCTCTGGTATTTTTAGGATTATTTACTTGCCTTTTCACTTTTTGCCTACTCTAGAGGTTTAAATATGCAGACTATATTGACCTTCAGTATGTCTATTAAAACTAAACAGAGTTGACATCTTATTTCTTGTCATAGAAGCAAAATTCTAAGGTGCAATTTCTTTGAAAAGTCATAAACTATTCCCTAAATGTGTCTCAGAAACGCTGGGAAAGATCTTTAAGACTTCTCAAAAGTAGATTTGATGTTGTAGATCTAGTACAAAATGTGTAATAATAATCAGTCATCAGATGTGCTTTTTGCTTTGGCAATATTCTTCTGTACAAGCTTGGAAGATTTAATTTGAAACAATTGTGCTTGGTGTTCTTTGTTCGGTGTATAGAATACTGTAATGCCATAAAAACCATAGCTGGCTCTGTTAGTATATAGGGAGCTTGCTAGTTGTTCTGACATTGTATTTTTCATGCTTGGAAAACCTTTTGATGAGATGGGTATTAGTAGATTTTACTGCCATTGGATCTAAATTAGAATTCCTGTTGGTGGCTGGTTGAGCCCTCTGCTGAATAATGATTTTAGTGTTACTATGACCCATAAATACAGTTTAATTGAGAATGGGAATAATATGTGGTAACTATCAAGGTTTTGGGGTGGAAAGGAATGGTGATGACAGAGGAGCTGATAAAGCATTCAGAAAACATCCGTGTGAGCAGCGTGTCCTGGCTTGCTGCAGGCACTGTCCTTTTCTGGGTTGGGAAGAGGAGATGGGTGTTGCTGGTGCTACTTTGAGGCTCAGAGATGGCAAGTTCAGGCAGTGGAGCAGGAGGGTTTCATCTGCACACTGGCTTCTTGAAAAATACCCAGCTTAATACTGACCTTCACCCTTAGGGCAGTATTAAGTCAGTGTTTCTAGTGTTTTAAGACAAAAATAACAACCAAATAAGGTCAGTGGTTTGTTTTTTTTTCTTTTGGTCTTCTTGAAGATCTGTTTGCAAGGAGGAATTGGGTTAGTCCAGAGGAAGGGCCCTGTGACATACTTTAATGGAAGACAAGGAATTGAGCATTGCTGTCTGTCTTGCTTGTAATAATGTGTGCACAAAGAATCTTGGTTTGGAAACGAGGCTTTTTTTTTCATTATTTTGTCTTTTTAGAGGGGAAACTTTTACTTCCTATTGGAGATGAATATTCCATAGCAGTATTTCTGATTTACTACACAGTGATTTTCTTTTTATAGCAGTCATCATGTGGAACATTCTAAGATTTTCTTAAACAGCACATACTGTGGGTTTTCTTAATCCTTCATTTTGAGTTAGCTTAACAATATAGAAATATTGTTGCCTTGTCAGTCAATACCAGACTTGATTGTCTAATGGTCTTGATTATCTGATGCTCAGCTTCAGGACAGATAGTATTTTTTGGGAGGACAAAAAAGTTACTGACAGTTGGAGATGGGTATTTCCATTTCTTAGGTCAATAGCGATGCCAGTGCCAAGCCGGTTAGCAAGCATGTTGAGAGGGCTTTTAAACGTTTTTTTCTGCAGTGGTGTGAGTCATTGTAGTTCAATAATGATCCTTTAGCTTTAGTTTGAAGTTAAGAGATTTCCAAGTCATCCTTTGTACCCACTCTTGGGGTTTTATTTTCTAATTTCTGTTAGCATTAGATCCACTCATTCTAGTGTGGCCAGAGTTAATAGTGAATTACGGTGAAGCAATTACCTAAAGAACAAGTGCTTATAGTTGGTAGGTTATAAGTGGGAATAATGAGGGATAGAGGAGAGCAATTCTGGCAGTGCTTATGGGTGTCAACCTGTTAGCAGAATGTAATGGTTTCAGGACACTTGGGAAACATTCAGGCTGCCATACGGCTGCTTCAAATAGGAAATTAAGAAAAAAGTCTGTACTTCCCAGCAATCACTCATTCTGAGTCACTTTGCATTCGGTCTAACCTACTGGATGGCTAGAATCTGTGTGTTAATAAATCATTTTTCTAAATTAATGTATCCTAGTGTTAAAAGCTTGGCTTCAGGACAGTCTCAACAGTATCTCTACTCTGACAGTGCTAAGTTACTTAGTATATCTCACACTTAGTTTTAATAGGATTCATGACGTAAATGTTCATTATTTCTGCTGAGCTAGAGTATGTAAAATGTGTCCCCTGGTGTTTACTGTTACCCTTGCACTTTAGGATTTGAATCCTGGTAGGCAAAAGATAAAGGTGTTTCAAATTTATGTGCCTTATGGGGTACTTGCTACCCACCAGAAAGGGGTTTTTACCCTGATGCCATCCTCTTGTATAGATAGTTGGTCACTGGGCCTAAGAGAAGTGGTAAGAACAGTGATGTCACTTAGGCTACAGGATCTCCTCATTTCCCCAGACATCCGTTTTGTCCAACAGTAGCAGGTCTGGGCCATCTCACAGTAGCAAGGGATTTTGGCTATTTGGTAGCCATGCGCCCAAAGGGGTTACCAGGTACAGCAGCTGTATTTTCATAGCTTTGTAATCACAGCACTTGCTTGGTCAGGGTCAGCCTAGTCTCTAGTCCTGGATCCCTCTTTGGTGGGTTCTTTTTATCCAGGTCTTACTGTGCTAAACACACAGACCTGTAACTCCCTCCCTACATGAATATATGGATAATCATCCTCTGTCTTGTCTCCCACCTTCTCTCTGTCCTCCCTGCAGTAAAAATAAACAAACTGATTTCAATGGGAGGGATAGAGAAGAAAATGGTAGAACCTTCTTTGTGGTGGTTTTTTTTTCCCTGTAGTGTATGTGGAGTCCTCTTTCCAGCATGTCCGATGTGAGCGTGATCAGAAGAACATGAGCAATTTCAGAAAATTCCCAGATGATTTGACTGTGTTCAAAGGTTTGTGGTTTTCACAGTGTTTGGGTTAAGAGGTCAGAGTTTCCATCAGTTTATTCTTCAGCCACCTGAATCTGAGGATGTGTGCGTGTGTTTGCATGTGCACACACACGTATGTGGGGGCAGCATGTGTTTTGTCTTGTTAAAAAAAGGCAACACACAATATTTACTTAGTTACTCACTAGGCATCAGTTCACATTAGGTTGCATTTAAGGACAACCACCTTCCTGACTGTTTTTTTAATCTAAATCCCGTATTTAAATAAAATGCTACAATCTCATCTTTAATCAGGGAGGCACATGAGCAACATACAGGAGTATAGAGGATAGTATTCTGAACTTTGACTTCACTGACCTGCAAGAGGTGATTCCATTCTCCACGCAGTTACTACAACACCAAGTGTGGTTCTGTGTTTGGGTGTAGGAGCCATTGTTGAGGCAGCATCCTGCCTGCAGCTGGCTCATGTTCAGCTGGTGTGGACATTGCATACAACAGGCTTGCATGAGCTTGCAATATGCAATACAGAGATACCTGAAAAGCCAGCATGATATAAAAAGAAGAGAGACCAGAAGAATTGAAAGTGTTTGGTATATTTGGAAACCAGGCCACTCTTGTTTCAATTTCTGTCTGTAGATTGAATTTAGATATTCATATATGAAAATTGGGAAGCATTTATATCTTCTAAGCCTGCACTGTGAGATGAAAGGTTCTTCTTTAAAGAACTATTTTCCCTGTCCTGCTGCTTTTAAATAAAAGCAACTCTTTTCAGTTTATTGGCTTTTTTCCCTTTGGTTCCTTGTAACAGAAGATACCCCCTTCACACTGACTATCTGTGTAATACCTGTTTGTGGTGAAATACAGCAGTCTCAAGGGATGCACATCAATCATGTGAGACAGAGATGGGATCCTGTTATGACACACAGCTGTCAGAACATACACTCTATACATATTAAAATGCAGTCAGCTGCAAAATGCTGCATGTACATACATTACCCCAGATTAATATTGGTACCCAGCAATATCTAATCACACTGCACCCTACCACTTCATTGCATGTTATTGCTTTGTGTAGAGGTCTCCTTTCTGTGTTGTTAAATCAAACTAAAACAACAAATAAGCTTAAAATTGATCATTACTGCTCTGGAAACAGTTGTTTAACTCCTTCAAAGTCTGTTTACATTTGACATTTCTTGAGCAGAGTCCTTTAGAGATAGATATCTTTTTGTAGATCTTCAAACTGAAACTCAAGGCAAATTCAAAAGACTGCAGCTGTTATCAGGGAACTTTGAAAACAGGATTACTCTGCTTTGGTCTGAAGTTACAGTCCTGCATTTTTGAACACTTCTAGGTGACTTTATGATTTTACATCAATAGGAGCTGTATGGCTGAATCTGTGCATGCTCGTTTTGAAATTGTACAGGCTTCAGTCTATTGCTTCTGCCTCGCTATAGTGACCCGTGCAGAGCAGGGCATTGAAATCTGTTGGTTTTTCCATAGTCTCAAAGTTTTGAAGCAATTCAAGTGTTCCTAGATCATACTGTCTGCAGGCAACATCTCCATTTGGAATGAAGGTGGTAATGAATTTATTCTGGAGACGTATTCGGTGGCTGAACCCGGAAGGCATGTCACAGGACTTGTCCAGTTTTAATTTGGGCACTCTGGAATTCAGCCACTTCTTGTTGCACTAGAAAGAAAAATAAGCATTTATTCTCTTACTACCTTTTCTGAAACTGCTGCTGCTTGGTTTCCAATGAGGGAGTTAGAGAAAATGCTAAGTAAATACGGACTTAATGGGACTTGCAAGAGCCTTGTAAAGAGCACATTTTCTTACTAATTGCCAACTTTTCAGGTGCATCTCAGCCACAAATAACTTGGGAACTACAGTAAAACTCCTTGTTTGTGTATTACTCTGCTCCTAACAACTAAAATATTGGCCATTTGCTTGGACTGCAGTGTCCTTCTACAGAGATGGCAGTGGTCCAGATGAACTCATTTACTGGAACTGTCTTTCCTTTAATGTGCTCATTCTGTACTGGTGAGGGTCACTGGGAGCTCCTTGTCTTGGACCAAACTACTTGGACCAAACTACCCTTGGTTGAAAAAACAATCTGGCCCCAGTGAAGGAATGCGACCTCAAACTGTGCATTGGCCCCGGGGCACAGGCAGGGGATAAATGCTGTGTCTGGAGTAGAACTCGAAGTCCAAACTGTAATTCCGTTTTCCATTCCCTTGTATAACCAATCTTCCCCCTGCCTGACAGATTATTCCAGAACTTTAGGTATCAATTGCCAGTGAAGGACTGTGAACATCTATAAACAGATGTCAGTGAAAACAAACCATTTTTAAAGTGAAAAAATGCGAACAAATACAAGCCACATAAATCCCTGTTATTGTCACAGATTTACATTGGTACTTTTGCTATCAGGATTTTACTGAATACTGCATAGTTCCTATTGGATCAACGGGTTTGGTGGTTTACACCTCTGGAACAGCCTGACCATGACTTTTGACTACAGCTTTCCCAATACTGTGAATATGTGCTTCTTTCAGTAAGGACAAGAGTGTGTGTAAAGCAGTGTTTTCAAAAATGCTTTGATTTGTTGTGTCCAAGAAGACAAACAACTCCTGGGGATGCTGTGGGGTGTCCCTTAACGAGATTCTGTATGTTCCAGCTTGCATTGCTAAGCTGCTCTTTCAGGCGTCCTTAGGTTGCCAGTCCTTCAGAGCTTCAGAGCACAGAAGCTCTTTCTTACGTTGAAAATACAGGTGGGCAAAATGTAGTTCAATATTTTTTTATGAAACTGTTCAGAAAGCTAATGTTCCAAATGTGCAAACACAGGGAGGGAAAGGGGAGAGCAGGTGAAAAGGAAGAATTGTAAATAGGCTACTCAGTAACTGTTAATTAGAACAAAAATATTAATTAAGTGTTAAGACAGCATAGTGTAAATTAGAATCTTTTACATATTTCTGTGCAGGGAATTTTGTGCATTGAAGACTTTTGTAATAGTCAAAATCTCAATAGGTTTTTTTAACGTTTATTAGAACTTGCAATCCATGGTGGCCGACGTCTGGCATAGCTTGATTTTAATAGAATGAGATCTGGAGTGAATTTAGTGGCATTGTCAGTTTCATAAAAGATTATACTAGAAGCATTCTTTTTAGTATTTTTCCAAATTGTTGTAAAAAGGAAATAATAAAAAACCCCATTACTTTCAAGCAGAAGAAACCGAATGTTTTGCCTACAGCAAGAAACATCATGAGGGTGCTTGTTAAATTATTTGCAGCATCTATAAACAATCAAAACACGCTACAGCTTTCCACACAGTTTTATTCTGGCCATATATTAAAGAAAAATCACTCCAAGAATAAGCTAAAATATAGGACATATTTGTCAACATCTTTATGCAAATGCAGGGATACGCCACCTTTAAAACAACTTTCAGAACTGCTTGGTCACGGGAAAAAGCATTCCTTAACCCTTTTCTATTTTCGGCAGGTGTGTGCGCTGGTATTGGTTTATCCAGCACCACCGACCCCTGAAGATTTGCATATTTTAATATGTCTTAAGTTTGATGTAGATAATACTTGGAGATGATGTTGTTTACTACCTACTGCAAAGAAATCTGCTGGTAGTATTTTCTACACACACCTTATACAGAATTGGCCTCAAAGCCAGTCCTTATGCTTGTCAGTGTATACGTACAGTGTGACTTTCTGGAAGCCTGCTCTTTTGGTGGGAAATACAGTGTCGTGTTCGGGTGAGGAGGACAACCACAGAGAAAAGAGCAGTTGCACTTCATTTGTGCAAAGCCATGCTTGTTATTCCCGTTTCCCTCCATTTCCCTTGGCCTGAGATACGGGCTGAGCTCTGCCTGCAGGCAGGGAATGGTTTTGCTTTGTGGGTAAAAACCTTGCCCTGCCTTCCCTGCTGCACAGCACCATGGCTTTTCCTCACCTTTGGGGACAAGCTGTGTTTCACACCCTGCTGTGGCCATTGCCAGAGGTGATACAAGACTGTGGAACACCTTCACTGTGTTTAACAGGGGTAATAGGAAATACAGCTTTGACAATCTGCCCTGCCTGAGTGAGAAATTCTGTTTAGTTCATTTATACATTTGATTTCAGAGGAAGGGAATATTGTTGTTCAAAGCTGTTGAACCACTTCCTTTGTTAGTAGCACTAACAAAGTACACTGCCTGCCTGCCTGAGTAGGTTCACGCATGCTCTCCTCCCAGGAGCCAGCAGGGAGAGGGTGCAGGGTGGCAGTCTGCCTTCTCCTGTGATGATGCCTTGGCAGAAAAGACGCTGGGAGGAGAGCTGCACAGAGGGTTAGAAGGAAGGGAGGTTTTCTTCCCCAGTAGGGAGCTTCTCTGGGGAGGCAGGTACTGCTGTTAAAGCATTTGCCTCCTTCCACTGTGCTAGCAAGGGCTTCGCGTGAAATAAGGGGCATCATCTGGGACTCCTAGGCAGCAGAAAGGCTTTGAATGGAAAAGGATATATTCCGTGTATGAAGGTTTTCTAACATCTTTTTGGTTGTTATAGTTTCTGTTAAAGCCCTTCAGCCTGGATTTCGCTCATTACTAGGGGTTTTTTTTCTTTGCTTTTTATTTCTCTTTCCAAGACCTTGCCACTTTCACCTGCCCAGGTCAAATTTGAAGCTGAACTGTAGTAGCTCTGGTTTTCATGGTATATTACTGCTTTCCAAAAATTGGTATAAAACCGCAGGACTGTCTGTCCCATTTGAAAAATGCATCTGCTGCGCTGTCGAATCCTTTCTACAGGATTTTCTCCTGTAGAAAATCGTTATTTCTTCAAATGACATTGAGGGAATGTTGGGTTTGACAGTGCCAAGTTTGCCGCCCTGTCTCAGTGTTAAAAAGCACCTTGAGAAAAGGAATTGATCAAGGGCAAAGAGAAGAAGTTAAAAAAAGATCTTTTTTATATTTCTGGTAATCCTGCCTTCATCTTCCCCCTCCTCTGTGCTCATTTTAGGATGGTTCTTGTCCTTCCCTGCACAATCTGAAACAAAACTGTTGTTCTTGGAAATGATAAATATGCCTCTTTCATCCAGAATGAGGACTGGAAAATTGTAATGCACAATATAAGCTATAAAATATTAATTCACAAGAAATAAGCAGTGTGTTCCCCTGTGAGACTGAGAGATTACCATCAGGCTGAAAATCCTGCAGGATAACTGAGGCTTATTTGGGAAGGAAAAGTACTTTCAGAAGGCGCACTCTAGCTGCTGTCTCAACTCTTCACATGTCAGATACTGGGAAATACATTTAGTTTTATGGATGAAATTTATTGATTAGTGGAGACTTGCCACTAAGGCCCGGAGAAGACATCATTCAAAAATGATGCTACAGGCTTTCTCTTTCAATGGGTTGGTTGGATAACAAGCAAAAACTGTTACAAAAATTGCAAATGATGGTACTTGATGCTAATGAGAAGCCTTATTTGGGAAAAAAATGTGGGTTGAAATCAGTCATTAATGGCTATTATGTTTAACAGGTAGCAAGTTCATCTCCAGGCTCCATTATCTTGTGTTGCTCTGGAGCATAGGAAACTGCAGCAGTGAGGCACAGAGAACATTGCCTTGTTCAGTGTCTACTGGCAAATATATCAGAGAATCCCAGACAGGTCTGAAAGGCAACTAGCTGAATCCGAGGCTTTTCTTGAAAATGGGAGACAGGCTCAGTTTATGGAGGTGTTACTGCAAGTTGTATCTACGTAGTAGAAAGGTTGAGGCTGTTGAACAGGTAAATATCTGTTATTCTTCCCGTTTCCTGGCAAGTTAAAAAAAAAAAAAATCCTGGAAGTTTGTTACCAAACTGATTTTGCTTTTAAAAATATTTGTATTATTAGGGTTTATTTAAAACAGTGGTGAGTCGGACAGAAAAACATGATTTGGGTAAGATGCAGTAACAAAGTAATTTGAAAAGATTAAAATGAAATGTTTTGTCATTTTTGGAAAAGAACTTGTGTTAGCATTCCAGTGTAAACACTTAGATGTATTTTATGCAGATGATGTACCCCAGAACTAGGGTTTGGATCCAATTTGTGGTATAGTGTGGTGTAGAAGGTAGTGGCTTTGTCCTCAGGTTAGCCTTTATTTGCTCTTCTGCAGGTTATTTCTGTCAGGAGGCAAAACTGATGATAATGCTGTTAATTTAAAAAGAGACACAGGAATAAATGTAGGAATACATGTCCTTCCCTCCAGAACTGATAACCGGACATCTGTATGCTCACTCAGCCCTACGGGGTCTAATTTGCAGGCAATAAATCCAGTCCTACTGTGGATAAGGTATTTTAGATGTTTTTCTAAAAGGAATTTCATTTCCTCCAACCTTCCCAAACGTGTCACATTGTGTCAGTATTAACTTTGGTTTAAGTAAATAGACGTGTTGGGCTTGATTCATTACAGTGTAGCTTTACAGTGGTGAAATTCAGTTGAATTGGGTGAAATTACAGTGACGTGAAACAAATGCTGCAAATATGCTTAGGTGTGTTGATCAAAAATGATACGAGTCAGAGAAGCAGAAGGATTTTGGAGAGTAATTATAAATATTCCAAAGCAGAAGCCTTGGATGTTGAGGCTTCTCAGTGAACTTCAATACTACCCTCGTTCTTACTTTTGACATGTTTCATCTTTTTTGCTCAGCCTACTGCATCTGAATAATGAAATAGTGACTCTGACACTGAGGCGCTGATTTACTCTTCTCAACATTTCACACATTTTCCTCAATTTTGTATCTGTTTTCTTGCTGGCAGCAACCTCTTCCATCAAAACTGTCAGTGGTTTTTAGAGCCATGAATTTAAGAAAAAAATAGGCAAAAAAATCTCCAAACCCTCTGAAGTAAATTTCTTTACTTCAGAAGCACTTCATCTGAGAGTTTTCTATCAAGAAGATATATAGTAGAGATAGTTGAAAAAGAAAAATGGCAATTTGGGAGATCACTAGGTAACGACACACGCTGCCTGCTCTCAGCAAGGTGTCACTATTGCCAGGTACAAAGCTTTTGGGAAGGAACCATTATGCTGTTTATGTTACAAGAGGACAAAAAGCGGGGAAGGGTTAGGGCTAGATTTCCATTTCTGAAATGTGCCTGTCAGGAAGCTGATGCAGGAGAGAACTGAGTGCTCTAAGAGATGTGCTTAGTTCTCTCTTGGATACAAAAATATGCTGTACTATGCTAAAAGCTTATTATTCCTTTGATTACTGTAAAGAACATATTTTAAGTAGGGTGTTCTCAACACAGACTGTAGCCAGGACACAGCACAGCACAGAAAATCACGCTGTTAACCAAAAAGAGCATACCCGCTACTGGTGAACTGTGTAAAAACTCTTCCATTTCCTCAGCTCTGTGCAACTTTTTAGAACTCTCTTAACCTGTGAGAGTCTGCCAGATAGAAAGAAGAAACAGGAAGGATGTTTGGGGAAGTTGTAATAGCTGTGAAGATCAGAGAGAATTCATGAAATATATATAATTTGAATTTTAGAACCTATAAATCCTTAATGATAATATTGTTCTATGCTTCTCAGTTTAATAATCTACTATAAATTTTACAGTTCATTACAATAGAAACTAATTATACTGTTCTCACATTTGTCATCAAATAGAAGATGTGGGAAAATGAAAGCAGGCAGACAATTTAGTGGCATAAATTTAGAATATTTAAGTTTTAACGAGAAACTTTCAGGATGTTGGAGTACACTTCAGTGGGTGTTCTTTTCAATTTCAGTATGTTTCTTACTGTTTCTAAGTGATGAGAACTTTAAAATAAGTATAAAATAGAACTTCAAAAGTAGTTTCCAAATACCTCAATTCAGGAAGTAATAATACTAATAATTTCCTTCCTTGCTTGCTAATGATAGTAAAAGGAGATACCAAATAATTCTTTGGGAAGAGAGAAACAGGGTGATTAGAGCTGATGGGGAGAAGTGGCTGTGAAAACTGGAAATACATTTCTCCAGAGAATCAGGTTCATAAATCAGAATGTCAGGCAAATATTAGGGAACTGGTTCACAACCATTCATTCACAAACTGTATTAAAAAGTTTTGACTTGTGATGAGACATCCCATTCTTCAATTCTGTAGTATTTTCAGATCACAGATGATGGCAGCTGTTCTAACAGAAAATGAATAAGTGAATTGCCTGCAAATGTCATTAGAGTGTCCGGCCTGAAATGGCAGGTGAGGTGAGTGACATTTATAGAATGTCCATTTTCATTACTGCTGTAACTTTGCTGTAGCTGAGGCTGGTCCTAATCATACTGTCCCCTAGTCATCATTTCAGAATTGGGCAGAAAAGGTTCACAATTCACACGTTCTTAGGTACGTATTGGTGTGGATATGCAATGTTTTTTGGTTCTGTACCTTTAGGTTGTGCTTATTTCATTTTCAGCTTGCAGCTTAGATTTAGAAATCTGTGTTTTTATGACCTCTGAGATTCTAAATTAATCATTTTCTCCTAGTAAGGTGGGTTGTCAAGTGCACCTTGAATATATATTAATAAGTTTGATATAGCTTTCTTTCTGTTTTCATAATGAAGAAGCAAATTTCTCTCACCTAGAAATTACATCCTTGCTAAAGAAACTAGAGGCAATTGGAGATAAAAACATACTTTTTGAAATGTGGGACATTGTAACTGACAAATTATTGTTGAGATTCACATACAGGAAGAAGACTCGTCTTAAAAACAAGCTTCCAAATTAATACTGAAACCTAACACATAAAAGACATTACAAACTGTGTACCCACAAAATCTCCTGCTGCTACTATGTTTCAAGAGGCAGAAAATGGAGAAGAATTAACCAGGCGGAAGCATGAGTGAGTCCTATTTGCTGATTATTATTTGTTGCTTTAGAGAACAACACTAAGTTTTCTGGACTAAAAAGGAAGGAGATTCTTAGTTCTTTTAAGTGTGAACATCACTCAGCTGTTTCAGGGCAGAGTTACTCATGTTAGTTCAAATCTCATTTTGTGTTTCTGTACCTGGAGCATATTCACATGCACCATTTTGCTGTTTGATTTCTTCCTGACATGGCTGGGATGGATCAAATAAGGTTAGTAATAAGATCATGTCCTGAGGCAACATTAAGACCACACGGAATTTTGCGATAGCAAACTACAGCAATGCAAACCACCATCATTATTCTGTGTAACCCCACCACCACTGCAGAGGTTTTCTTTTATTCAGAACTGGGCTGGTTTATTTTATTCTAAATTTCTGTGCTGTACACAGGCTTTCAGGCACTCAGTGTGAAGGTGAAAACCAGTGTCTCACCAATGATCCTACCATGCCTCTGCTCAAAGAACAGGGAGATCTGTAACGGTGGCCACCAGCATGGGATCCTAAAATGTCAGAGAGACATTTCCACAGACAGATGAATTTTCCATTACAGGTTTTGGAACCCCTTTGCTTTCGAGGAGCACCAAGCCATGGGATCGTTGTAGCCTGTCCAGTTGAAAGAAGTTAGTCTGTATTTTATCCTCTTGTCACTGTATTACTTAACTGTCAAGAGATACTGGCTGGCCACTGAAGTTAATTTTAGCAAATCCACAGAAGGTGAAAAACCCTGTGTATTTTATGCTTTCTATATCATATGTTGTAAAGAATCTTCAAATTCAGAGTTGGAAATGTACCTTCAACTTTTTAGAAATGAAATCTTTTGGACTGTTTAGCCATTATCAGCTTTAGTGCCAGCAAATTTTTTCTCCTTGGTGATTTTAATAGTCATAAAATTAACATTAATGACTCTATACCCAGTGAATTTCTATTACTGTTTAGATTCATTACATCTATAGCATATTCAGCTCCTCAGTCATTTTCTCAGTCTCATTGGTATGGTGTAACATGTTTCCAGTAAATTGAATAGCTACCTAATCCCTCTTTGATCATTTTATAGTAAACTATGAAGTTTATTTCCAGAAAGCAGATTGTTAACTGTGAAAACCCTTAAATTATTTTATCTCCAAGAAACTATTTTTAACGCTGATTTAGTTGTCAAGTATATTTTTATATGACAGTTTTAATTAAGTTTTTCAAAAGGTTTCCGAGCATGTGCCCCTACCTCACATACCTTTTGGACTAACAGTATGATGGTTAGTTTTTTTCCTGACTTTTTTCCTGGAGTACAGGAGATGCTGTATGTGCAGGAATAATGCTGCTCCCTGACTTCTTACTCCATTCTTGTTGCAAGGGCTTCTTCCTCACCCAATTATGTTTGACCCTGGCAAACAATGGGGAAGGTGGAAAGAAAAAGCAATCTGAGGCAAAATGTACACAGTGGTTCTTTCTTTGTGTGTGTGGTTGAGAAAAGATGAGTATACTGCAATGAAAGGCTGATGAGAAGAATATGCCACAGAGGTGCTGCAGAATGCTAAAGTGAGATTCTCTTTGTTAAAGAGACCACTTGGCTCAGCAAGAAGCGAGCTTTCTATTCTTAAAACTTCTAGTCAGGAAATTACCACTTTATTCCAGAGTTGGAAGTTGTTTTTTTTTTTTCCCCTTAAAAAGCAAAAGTAATGGAGGATGGCATATGACTACATTTTACTGATAGTTTGCATTAACCAGACCTATCCATGGTGACCATCTCAATGCATCCAGGGCTGGGTGCAGTTTTTCCAGCTGTCTTGCTGTTGCAAAATATTTTTCCTCTGTGAACACATTTCCCTCTCACTTTTCCTTGTTCCGTTAAATCAACTTTGCTGCTTCTTTGTACATCTGTACAACAGCTCTTCAGACTGGGACAACTGACAGTTGGTACATGCTAACTTTGAATATACCATGTCACCTTCAGCAAGTCTGTGTATAGAAAGTGAAATGTATAGGTGCATCCCTAGCATTTTGAATGTTCATTTACTATGATTGATTACCCCAACACTGCTACCCTAATTTATAGACTGCTGGGCTGTAGCTATACTTATAAATCAGTGGCATGGAACAGACTGTGTTCACACTCTCAGGCTCACTGAACTTCCAGAGCAGATTCAAAAAAATCAGACTATCTCCTGGGAGTAGTCTCAGACCAGAGCTGTATCCTGATATAGGATTTATTTATAACTCCTCCAGAACTATTTTAGCAATTTCATAGTATAGGCAATTGAATTTCAGTCCCAGTAATTGTTTATTCCTTTGAGCTGTTAAATTTAATACTGTATGTGTAGCCCTTGGGTCTACGTGTGTGGAACCTTTCCTGTGGCAGCCATTCCCCGGAGTGAAGTGTCTTTATACATGAGTCCAGCAGCACAGCAGTTGCGTGGATAGCAGATGGGATACAAATGACTGAAAGGCTACAGAAAGTTAAATAACTCTTACAAGTCGTGCAAATCTTGTTGATGGAACTCTAAAACAGTTGGAAGTACTTTAGTGAATCCTACAGTTATAACTTAAAAGAATTGTGGACATATTTAGAGACTGTAGAAGAACTAGTGCATGTTCAGTGAGTGCAAGCTGGTTTGCTGTGGCAGGAATGTCCTTTGTCTTACTTTACAGTTCTTTTACAATTCAGAATCTTCAAGTCATCCTCACAGTGAAATGCATTGGGCAAGATTGTACGTAGGAAAAAGAATGACAAAGTAATGCTAAGTGACTGGGAATTTTTTGTTATTATTTCTTCATGTATTAAAAAATATTTTAACAACAGAACAATTGGGATTCTAATATTTCCACTCAAAACTAGATAACAAATATACAGCACCACTTCTGCCAGCAATGAAGGTGTTGTCATTCTTTGTTATAGTATATCAGGATATCTTTTAAGGAGTTTTCTGTGGTGATCTGGAAAACTTCAGGTGTTGCCAACATTTTCTGTGTCAAAATGATATACTGGAACATCGCCTGTGGGTGCATATAGCAAGATTTCTTGGAGCCCTCTTCTGGTTTCATCTCCTAATATGCCTGGAACAGATAGTCCTTATCTTTTCCACTCTCAGCCATTCTATCCATGTCTTATGTGCAGTGCCATTCACTGGTAAAGCAAGCTGGTAAATGCAAGCAAAGTCCCAAACACTTATGGCGTGGTGCCCTTTCTAAATGTGAATAAATGTGAAACATATTCTCTTGGAACAGAAGCCACTGCTGACTGCCTCTGTCCCATCTACTCGATTGTTAATACAGTTTGTTTGGTTGTCCTTCCGTTTTATACACAAGAATGTAAATTCTTTCTTCCTACATATCTTGTTGCACTTCACTCATCAAGCCTGCTTCTGCCAGCATTCGTCTCTGTGTCATGTGTTAACTCCAGATGCTAACCTTTTCTGCAGCTTGTTCTGTAATACATTTCCAAATGTGTTGGTACAAATACCATGTGTTTGGTATTGCACATGGGCAGCAGCAACAGGCTAAAGGTTCCTCTCAACTGTGGATGGTTCTTGACTGATTGTACCCTAATGCTTGGCTTGGCATTTAGTTCTCTGTCGAATCCTTTCAGAGGTCATCTAAAGTTTCATTGAGGTTATAATATACTCCTTAAGAGGAGGCAGACTTTGCTGCCACAGACAGTGAAATAAGTAAGGTCTGTCTTCTTGCCTTCATTTGGCTAATGGCATGATAAGAGTCTGATTTTGCTGCTGCTATTGAGTACTGAATAGCCAAGAAAAAGTTAGAATGCTGTGGACCAGAAATCTGCATTAATTAGGCTGGAGGATGTATCACAGTAATACCAGTATCAGTATCACTAAGTCTTTGGATCAAGCAATTTCAAAGACTGAGATTACGTTGTGAGAGCAGTAAGGGATATATGCAGGCCTATTTTGTAATACCTTGGCATTAAGATTTTAACCATGCTTGTTATTTGTGAATATGCTGAGAAGATGATTAATAGCTAGATTAAAAGGAGCTGTTTGATCTTGGAGTATCTAGTGCCTGCTGTCCATGGAGACTGATATTAAAACAACTAACTTCTGTAAAAGTTCACCTAACACCAGACTTCCCTTATCTTTACATGGGCCCTTTCATTAATTGGAGCAGAAAGAAATCGCATGGTTGTAATTCAGAGCCCAAAGACCCTGAGAGGTTGTAACAGGTAGCAAAGCAGTATCATGCTACAGGAAGGCTTCAGTTGTCTGCTCACCTCACTTAAACCCTAGCACAGACATAGAAATGGATTGAAACAGATGAACTGAGCAGTGAGAGTTGTCTCTGCACAGGGCAGACACGTGGTGCACACCCACTGAAGTACAGCCAGCCAGACTTTCAGAGAAAGTTTTCAGAGAAACCTACCAGAATGACGTTTGGGAGTTCTGGTTTTAATACAGTTGGCAGTTTGCTCTCTTACAGGTAGAAAACTGCTACTCCATTACCTGTGTGTGGGTGAATGTTGAGCAGAAAAGACTCTGCTACTGTAAATGCAGTTGGGTACAGTGATCTGACAGTGGAGCTACAGCAAATTCTGGTAATGAGCGTTGGCATGGGAATTCGGGGTTGGTGTTTCATTTGTAGTTCATACAAGTTGACAGTCAACGTAACTTTTGTCCTGAAATACCAGATAGGGCTGAAAGAGAGAAGATGCTGTCACGAGTTTCATTTTCTACTACAAGGATGGTAACATCTGGCCAAGTGATGATGCACAGCTGGGGGAAGTACAGCTTTCCATTGCCACAGCTGTTTGCTTAGTGAGTGTGAGCTGGAGCCTTCGGTCTCCTACCATGCTATAACCTTGTGCCTTCACTAGAAGGAGACTTGAGATTTCTAACTGACTCTTTCCTAGGCTTCCTGTTGCCAACAGGAACTTCACTTGCTTTTATTGTCACAATGGTCTAATCTCAATAAGGGGTTTGTACCACTCTACTGTGTTAAATTTTAAAGGACTGGAGGGGAGGGCGGAGTGGCAGCATGTGTGTGTATGTCCGTCAGAAGATGAATGTGCTCTTTAAACAGACAACTTACATAGTTCTGCGCGTATGTCTTATTTGTGTTTGGAACAGTTGTGAATGTACAGAAAAATCAAATAAAGAAAGGTAAGGCCAGCGAAGCATTTTGCCAGATTAATAGCAGATTTAAGCTTTAGCCTCTTTCTGTAATGGCAAGGTATATTTGGCATTTGTAGGTTCATCTCCAGGCACATCACTTGATCAGGCTTCTTCCACTGTAGGAGCTTCTGGCATATCTGGCAGCTCAGTCACTGACATTTTCGTGAAAACTCTAATGCTCCCTCTTATTGCTCTTCATAGAGAAATCTGGCTGAGATGTGAGAGCTAATGGCTGGAGATAGGCAGGAAGCTAGATCAGATGAGAGAATAGTCTTTTCTGACTTTAAAATCTTGCAGTAAAAATAACAACAATAAATCAAAATACCTCAAAGTTTCAAGTATGAACATTACAGAATAAAATTTACTTTGCTTGCCGCTTGCCACGCTCATGTTAAGTTTTAAAAGCTTACTTTGTTAATTCATAATACACAAAGGATTGCATATTATGAATGCAAAGTCTTACAGGTTATGAAGACAACATAAAACTTTTCTGAATCCTAGACGTTAACTGCAGAGCTTATACCCCTGCAGTTTTGATGTGTGAGTATTACTTCGATCACCTTTTTATATGAAGTCTATAAATCAGCATTTAAAAATAGCTTTTGCTTAGAACATTACCTCCTGTGGCTGACTGTGTGCACTGATGTGACTTCTTCACCATGGAATTGATCACTGGGGTGACCATCTACATAATAAAGACATTAATTTTGTATCATAATGTTTACGTCAGGTGAGAATTACTAAATGCATTTTCAAATACTAAAACTAAGTTGTGAAATACAAGCATACTTCTTCTGCATTTACTTTACTGACTGCAGTGCTGCTTTTTCATGTACAAAAGGTGTAGGATCTTCTGTTTGCCTTTGGTCTTGCTACCAGTGATTTGCTCTCTATTTTTTCTTTCTCATTGCTTATCTTTGTTCTCTGTATTGCAGATTCAGCAGAGATGGGCAACTGAGACTCAAAGTTGAAATAGAAAGCAGTCATTGTTTAGTTTTTTAGCACTGAACCTTCCTGTCTTATTGATCTATAGCTCATCGATTGATTGAAATAAATCACATGCCTCCTACATTAGAAGCTGAGCTGTTGCTACCTGCTTTGGAGGCAACTGGGTCCTGTTCAGGAAAGCCTTTGTTGGAACAAGCTGGGGTGAGTTATTTATTGAATGTTCCAGAATGAAGGATGAATTTTTTGCCCCAGTGAAGTCAGTAGGAGTTTTAAATTAAATTTCAGTGGAGTTGTGTTCAGAGAGGCTTCCCATTTCCAAAACCCTTGGCATTCAATGTCCTCATCATATTCCTCTAGTATAAGGATGCACTATTCAGGCCCATATGAGACAGAAAACACTGGTTTAAGAAAACACTGCCCAAAAGATCCAAAAGATCATTTTTATTAATCAGAATCTTTTCAACATTTATTTGGAACTAGGTCCTCTTACGGTTTAGGAGATTAAAATTAGTTTGTCACATCTTCCATGTAGGAGCATCTCCTGCTGGACTGCCCAGCAAAAGATCAGAATACAGAGGTCTTCAGAATGCCAAGACTTGGCCTTAATACTCACAGAGTATTAACCCAGGACAGATAAAGATGTTTCCGGACTTAAGTGATGACAATTTTGTGTTTCATGGACTCCCAGGCATTCCAAGGATCTCATTAGAAATGTGTTAATAATTAATGTAAATCACCAAAACCTGGATTACTGGACTCAACATTCCTTTCTGGCAGAAACACAAGCTATCTTTATAGCAGCAATCTTCCCTGCTCAAGAAGCTATTTTGATTTTTAATGGGGTTTAGTGGGCAGATACCACCAATATCCACAGGTTAAAATTTGGAAAAAGGACTTGTCAAAGAACCAACTGTGTAGTTGTTCTATACTGAGTGTAGAAAGGTGAGTAAGTACATCTGTATACAGCCATACGTTTATGATGTACGTCCCCACTTCTGTATTTAGCTTTGTCAGATGCAGAAGCATCATCTCTTCCATTCACATGTAACATGCTAAGCATCATTGAGCAGTAGGTAACATTGTCACACTAACAAAGCAATATTTGAAGAAAATCTGTTAACTTGATTTTCATTTCATTCCAAGGTGTGTGCATATATAGTGGGTATCTCAGGATTCCTATTTCACACCTTGGCAGCCTTTACTGTTGTATCAAAGAAGGGTTGCAAACAGGCTGTATAATCCTCATTGCTGTGGTATTATTATACCTGTATGGAGAAAAGCTTCTGAGCACATGAAGCAATGTTTTCTGGGCCCTGTGGTTCCCCTGCATGGCTTTATCGTTATTCCTCTCAAATATTACATTTGATGCTGCTACATTCTGACACTGAGATTGTTATCTGAGTAAAATCAGCCCACATCCTCCTAAGGGTTAAGGAGAGGGCAAAAAAACCTTAGATATGCAGCGTCAGTGCAAGCATGGAAAGCAAAGTCAGTAGCTGCAAATCAGTTGTAAAGTATGAAACTGTATGCATGAGAATAGTAATGAAGCATTATTTACAAAAATATTAGAAATACAGATTAATTCTTTCTGTCACTTTGGTTTAGTATCTTATGAATGTATACCCAGACAAAATGGCACTTCTCCAGAAACCCGTCCTGTGATGTGTTCACACTCAAGTCTTTCACATTTATTATCTCCAAGGTCCAGCCTGGTGTCTGTGTCAGGCAGAGGCAAGCGAAACAGAGCCTTCCTCTGTTGTTCTCTGAAAATTGCTGTGGCCTCTGCAATGTGTCATTTGCTCTTCCCTTCCATTCAGACTCTCAGTTCCTTCGGCAGCGCTCTGTAGCCACATCCCATCTTTAGTAAGGGGGAACTATGATAATGAGACAGATGGGATCTTCTTCATGAACTCTAATCTCTTTCACTTTCATTGGTGACAGGTGCTGGAATGAATTCAGTGCTAATGGGAACTCCTGAACTACCGGGGTAAAATTTAAATACCTGGCAGAGGAAAATTATCATATGGTTAAAGTACCAGACTTTGGTTCAGGAGCTCTTCTGAAGACTTGTGTTTGATTTGTGGCATGGCACTTAATCTTCTGTGCTTCATCCATAAAATGTGGATAATATTGCCTTCTTTTCTTCGTCCAAGAGAGGGTGATGATTCACACAGGCTAGAAAGGAAAAGACATACAAAATTATAGCTTGAATTTTAAAAGGCTCATATTAATGCACTGTGCAGAGGATCTGGAGCACATATTAAATGAGTTATTATTGTTTTCACTTCCTGTGAGCCATCGTTTCTTTTCAGCCCTTAAGCATCTCAAGTTTCTGATACGAGGCTTGCTCTGATCAAACACCTCTCCTCTCCAAATCGCTTTTATTTCAGATTGAAGGAGAGAAAGGGGAATAAATGTATTAAGGAACGAATAGAAGATCAACATGAGAGTGAAGGCAGGAACCATTCTCTTTATCTCAGACATTTTGAGTAGCTGTTTAGTCCTTTGTGGAAGCAGAGAGCATGGGACAGCGTTATTGAAATGGATGCAAATGAAACAGAGAATCAGGTGGCCCACTTACACCTCCAGAACCAAGAATCCAGTATTTTAGCACAAATCTCCATCTCTCTCTGCTGCAGCACTGCATCACTCTTTCTCATTAACTAAGAATTATCTGCTGTTCATGTGTGAACTCCTGTCTTTTTTCCTTGTCAGCCAGGTGAGGCAGGGGTCTGGAAAGAGAGGAGGTGGCATTAGGAGTGCAGGGGGGCTTCCTCAGTCCTGCAGCAGGGTAACTTCTCAACTCCACTGGGGAGGTCCCTCACAAGAAGTAGCTTCTTTCTTCATGTAGAAAGTATGCTGTCTTCCCCCTTCCACCTCCAATTTTCCCAGAAGTGCCATATTTAATAGAGTTTCTTCATCCATTTAATCCAAATATTTTTGTCCCTGGTATCTTACATCTCAATGTTTTTGGATGTTGGAACTGAATGGTTTGTATATTCTTGGATATTGAAATCACTTTTCTTTCTTTTATGATAACCCTTCCATTATCATTTGCTTTTAACTACACTCTAAAAAAACCTTTCCCTTCGGTGCTGAGAGGACTTGCTAAATGTCATAAAATTATTTGTGAATTTCTAGTGAATGTTCTTGAGAATAAAAGGGCAGTAAGGGTCAGAAGAATGCTGATAATACATGACTCGTCTATGTAAGGCTCTTATAACAAAACTTGGAATCCAGTCAAAAATAGATTGCAGATAATACTCTTATTACATGAAGTACAAAGTTAAAAAGGGGTTAGTGCTCTTGTAATCCAGCTTACTTGTGAAATTTAGGAGTATTATAAACTCTGAACAGTTTGTGACAGATGTGACATTTCAGTGGCCTTGGTACTTTTAGAATAAACTTTTCTAAAAGCCACAATGGCAGGTTTTAGTTGGTGTCTCTTCCTTTCTGATACTGGATGGAAATACGCAGGTATTTTTTCCTCTTTAGAAGTTTTGTATCTGATCATCATTCGAGGACCTTTGAAACCTTTCATGTAACAGACCAGATTAATCAAGAATATAATTAGGAAAATCAAACATTGCTTATTATAAAAACAAGTCGTTTTTCAGTTCTGTTACTTATTTTCTTAACATATGCTCTCATGCAGCGGTTATGCCTTGTGCAGAATGTGGGTGCTAGGGGAAGTGACCACAAGCTGCTCAAAGAACAAGTGGTATTTTCTCTTTTGTTATATCCTTCCTGTGTATAGGAAGATGATCTCCTACTGCTAGGTCACAGGCTTTAGCCAAGGACTGTGCAGTTCAAGTCTGAGATAGCTCTAGAGTATCACAAATGGATAAAGAAGGATGCAAAATGGCTTTTGTATAACTCTGTGGATAGGAGGGAGCAGATGACTGTTTTCTCTTACTGTGCGCTTGTTTACCTGAGGACTCTGCATGGTGGTCATTCCCTTCTCACCTTAGCTTCTTAACAGTTTCTATTTCCTCTTTATTGCTATATTTTTGATAACAAGTGAACTATCCTGATCTGTGGGGAGTTCAGGTGCAACATTAGCTTATTAAAGCTAGAAAAATGAGAGAGTTTTTCTTCTTTTTAAAAAAATTCTATAGAATAGTTCTTGTCCTTGCTATTGTAAGTTTATGCAGTGTCACATTCTACTTCATCTAATAACTCTTCATCAACCTTGTACACACCAGCTCATTTTTAACTGCAAGCAAACCTTTTATCTGCAGTGAAAAGGATCACTTCTGCGTATGCTTTAGCTCAACAGGAGAGTATACAAGAGAATAAATACATCTTAAGTATATAAATGTTTATTTTTTCTTTTGGCAACAGGTTTGCTAGAAAATTGCAGCATTCTGAAATTGGCGAGGAATTTCTCCCCAGATGCAGGTTACAGAAGTGATGCTTGGGCAAAATACACTTATGTGGGAGAGGACTTTTTCTTTGAGTACAGGCTTTCTGGTTTTGTCAGAGTCTGCATTACTCAGTGCTGAGCACATCACTTCTTATCGTGATCCAAACAGATACACTGCTAGGAAGCTTTTATGTTGTGATGTTCAAAGAAAAGGTCACTTTTCATTGAATGTTTCTTGCCCTAATTTTAATTAAAAATCCGCACAAGATTTTCTTTTCTATTATTTTTTCAGCTTTACACGTTTGTTGTAAGAAAGGTGGAAGATGAAGGATTTCAGATAGCCTCTCTTTTCTGAACAGCTTGTAAATTACCCTGTAAACTTACTAATGCTTAGTGCTTTCTGATGGCAATAGCTTCAGTTTTGTTTTCCCCCAGTTTTCCTCCTGTGAATCTTGGCACTTTGTCACTTGGTTAAGAATACTTATCAAGCTCATAAAAAGCAGGCAGGAGCTGCAGGAAAGCTGGCTGTGTTATCAGCTGGTAGGCAGTGCTCGGATCAACATCCTTGTCCTCAGCCTCCTGGCTCAGCCAATATTGCCTGTGTGAGGCAGAGGGAGGAGTGAGAACTGGAGCTCACCTTCTCACACTGTTCTTGGCTGCTGTTGTGCAGACCCACCTCGGTCAGCCGTTGGGGCTTAGCTCCGCAGATGGAGCAGGGAAGCTGTAGTGCAGACTCGGGTCCTGCCAGCCTGGCTGAGGAGGTGGTGGATAATTGGGCTATCTTAAAACATTGCTGATAAATCTGCCAGTGTTCTCCAGGCAGATCTGTAGCGACTCATGAAACAGCATCACTGAATTATTCTAAGAAATGAATCTATTCTAAGTCTGTTCTATGAATATAGTTGACACGAGCACTGATACGCTGCAAGGTCTTCTTGACATAGGTGTTGGGAAAAGTCTATCTGGTAGTCTGAAAAAACCTGAAATTGTTATTCTTTATGAAGAACTTCAAAGATAGACACAGGTGACCTGGCATGCAAACTGGTCATTTTAATTCAGTCTAATGAATATTATACCTGGACAGATTTGGATGTAAATTAAGAATTGAACGCATTTTATGTCCTTGTAAAGTTAGTGTTACATTTGTTCTTAAAGCCTGGAAAACTTGGTTGTTTAATATGGCATTGTTAGTTTTAAAAAAGCAAGCTGATAATGGTAGCTTTTAATGCAATAGCAAGTGTCTTAGTTTTCAGGAACAGATAAATTGTACAAATAAATGCTGCCTTCCTATTAATTTCTGGTTTAATACACAACAGGTTTTTGTTACCACAGTTATGTCCCTCTTCCTCTTCATTTCCAGTTCAAGTTGCAGTATTCCGATCCACTATGCTCACTCGCTATGTCATTAGGCTGGAATAGCAGGATGTACTCTGTCTCTGTGAAGGACTCTATCTGTGGTGGATTTCCATTGAAAAATGAGAGAAAATATAGCAAAGTATGGTGAGGACAGGCTGCCAAATTTTTCTGTACCAGAAAAAAACCAAACAAAACACCTCTGCAAAAATCAAATTAGCCCTCTCCTTAGAGCTCACTTAGCAATTTATCAGAAAAACAAATGAAATCTTTTACATGGAAGGATTTTAGCTTTCACATGTTCTCTACATGTGACAGTGTTAGAGAATAACACAGGGTTTCAAACCCATGTGGGTCAGTTTAATCGACCCACTGTCTCAAGATTTCTGTATATCAAGTGCTGTATTTTACTGGTACTTTCTTTAGGGTAGAACTGTATCCTAAAGAAAGGGATCAGCTTGGACAGACTAGCAAGGCTGTCATTCAAGAAGCATAAGCCTTCTCCCCTGTGCAATTAGGGAGCACACTCACTACTGACCGACTAACCCTGCCAGTTACGCTTCATTGAGGAGTAACTTGTCAAGTGTCACTTTTTAGCTTGAAAACTAGGATTCCTGAAGGCTCTTTAAGATAAGTAGCTGCTGCAAGGAGATTTGTTTCCTTCAATAAAGAACCTGCTGAAAGTCACAGCCACAGGGTTACTGGGTCTTAGAAGGCTCTTAGGGCTCAAATCGGTCGTCAAATAGGGGTATTCCTGTGCACTCAGACCAACAGCAGCAAATCAAGGGTACAGTGGTGGTTGTTTGGCTGAGAAACAGTAGCAGCAGGTTGGGGGATCTTACTGCGATTCATTTAGTTGTTTTCTCTTTCCTTGAAGAGCAGCAGGAACAAAATAAGCAGCAGCAAGCAGCATTCCTCCTCCTGCTTTTTGGAAGGGCTCCCCTCGGCTCAGTCTGTGCTGCTTTAGGAGGTACGGCGTGCTCCTCAGAGCTGTGCTGTAGTTCCGTCTTCACTGGGCACCTCAGAGGTAATGTAGGAATTGCATTACCTGTTAGCTGCAGGCTTCTCTCTGACCTCTTGTCTCACGTGGTAGCACCAGGCATCCTCTTTTGTGATTTTACCATAGAGGAATTTAATCTGCGTGCTTAGTATTCATTTATTTAAATGAGATAAGTTAACATATTTGCTTCCAACTCCCATAGAGGAGGACCATTAACACCTCATTCCTTACAATGTATCTACAAAACTCCGTGCATATCAAGTAGTATCTGGAAATTGCCTCTGCTGGCAGATTAGCCACCAGGCTGTTGTCACTATCCTGAATTCCAGTAGCCTAACAGAAGAGTGTGCTCTTCCAAAGAGATCTTACTAGGATTTTGTAAACTATGTTGCATGTGTACTATTGTACAGGATCAACTAATGCAGCTGGCTGAACCAGCTGTGTTTTGTTCCTTAAAGCAAGGACTACTCTGAAGACTTGTCTGAAATAGGCCATGATTCTGGTTTCTGCACGAGGAAAGGAATAATGCCTTTAGGGGAAGGTTTGGAAGCCAGGATTGACAACAGCCTTCTAAGGAGTAAGTTTGACAGTCAGGGAAACCACACGCAGAAGCAGGTGAAACTGTAAGAGGCAGTAATTGCAGGACAATTGCCTGTTTTTTAGCAGTTCTCCATCGATGAATGTGAAATAAAAGAAAATAGAAAGTATTTCCTCAACACAGAGACTATTGATAAAGTTTTAAGGCAGAGAGCGTAGAACAACTTCTCCAACTAGCAGTGTGTCTAATGTTTATTGCATTTGCTGGTGAGCTTGGAAGTTTTCTTAATAGGATGGTCAGGAATCAGTCAAACAGAGAAACTATAGCCTGGGGGAAAAAGCACCCTTTTGTTCTCTTTTATTGGTTTGAATCTTTTCCAAGTGACTAAGTCAAGCAGAACAGGAAGTCTTGAAAGCATTTGTTCTCTTGCTCATCTAAACTTGGCTGCTCTGCAGTGCTAAAACCCCCAATCAGCAGCTGACGAGGTGAGATTTAAAAACTGGATACAGTTTGAATTAAATCAGCATTTCAAAAACCTGAATTTCAGTTTTTCTGTGCTAGAAATGGGAGAAGCTACTTGTACCTAGGTTAAAATAGCTTGATAATGTTCCCTTCCTCCTAAGCGTTGGATTTATCTTGTATCGTTATTCTTCGAGGATATGGCACTTTTCACTTCCCAGGTGTTCTCTAGTACATTTAGATTTTTAAAAAGCTGTTGTTTTAGTTCTAACAACCCTCAACTGCCTGGAATAGAAGAGTTTGTTTGGATCCTTTTATGGAGAGAAGGAGAGAGGAGAGGGAAGTGTTTGTACCTGTGTGTTTCTTGATGCACAGCATGCGTAGATCACTACATATGTGCTCCTGGTTTTTTCTCTGGCTTTCATGAGGAAGTGGAGATGTGCTGGGGGAGCATGTCGTCATCTTCTGGGTTCCAGTTCAGGTCTCTCATAATGTGCCGTGTAAAAAAGGAAAGGGAAAGCTATAAAAACCTGAAAACATCCTTTAACTAAGTTGATACGAGTAAGGTACAGACATGACTGCTCTATACCATGTTAGATGTGGTTGTATTGCCCGCTGTGATGAGACTCACAGTCACCTGGTGCAGATTGATGCATACGCTTCATTGCTTTCCAGTCTGGAGTGTACTCTTGTCCCGAAACAGGCAGTTCACAGGTGAAACTGCCCTGCTGCTTTATGGAGCTGTTTTACAGATTACAATACTACACTTAAACATTGTTGTTCTCATCAGAATTACACAGATAAACCTAACATCTGTGAGGAAACATAGCGAGGCTGACAGCTTGTTTTCTAATCATGAAATAGAATATTGGTAAAACTGGAGAATGGGTTGTCTTTGATTAGCTGGCTTGAATATATGCTATGAACAACATCTAATGCAATGATCAGTCATTTTGTGCTCTTCTGAGTAATTTTAGAAGTGAAATAAAACTGACTTTTATGAGAAACAGTCATACAGGAGATAGCTCAATGTGTGTGGTTTAATTGTTGCTGCTTTTCTCTCTTTTTATGAGGTTTCAGAATATTGTGTCTTTTTCACAACAATTCACTGGTGTGCTGGGGACCAAGGCTTTATGTACAAAGAAGAGTAACTGGATAAGACCCAAAAAGAAAAACACACACACTGTTAAATTTATAGCCTACATGAAATAGATAATTCTCTATTCTGCTTATTAACCTCTCCTGCAGTCTAGTTTGCATTCAGGAAAGGAACTCCCATACTAGGTAAAGGGCACTGTGTTATGCAGTGTAATAATATTAAAATACAAGATGTGTAGCTTAGTGTCAGGAAAAAACAATGAAATCCCTCAAACCCAAAGGAATAACTGACTTGTAACAAACACAACAAGCACATGACTTGGTTTAAAGTTCTTTTCTTGCAGCTGACAGGTCATTTCCTCCTGTCATCCATTATGGTTACTTGCATCCTCACTTAAAAAACTTAAGGCAAAATGTGTATTGATACCCAAATGCAGTGTGACTCTGAGGAGTGGTAGGCCAGCACAGAGATAATGAGTGCTGGTGTTTGGGATGTTTGTTGGGGTTTTGTTGGTTTGGTTTGTTTGTTTGGGTGGTTTTTGTTTGTTTGCTTATAAGATTAATAATTTTATTTTCATTTTGTAACTAAATGTTCTTTGCTATAAGTGATATTGCCCACACATTCCATTTTTTACCAAACCTTCCTAGAATAGTGTGTGTTCTAAAACGTGACTATCGTGAGCCTGCTGTGATCATTTTCGAGGTAATTCTGAAAATACAACACTTGCTTAAAGAAAAAAATAAAGGCAATGAAACCTGTTCTACTTCATGATTAAAACTGTTTGCACTTTGTGTAAGAACTCCACAGTATCTTGCAAGGTGAATCAAAAAATGACGGAGGTTTGCCAAAAGCAAACAAAATGCTTGATCACCTCATTCTGGGGCTGTGACTGTTGCTCAGGTGCCTTCCACAGTTCTGCCTAGCAGCAGACAGGATCATGGATGGCACATTTCCAGGCAGAAAGGGAAGTAGTAATTTATACCCCAAGGAAAAATACTGAGAAATGCACAATGAAGTATTTCATAGTTTCTTGAAGAGGAGAAGAATTCATTACGTTTTCTTCAGTGCTTATTCAGATTATTCGCTTCAACTAATTATTTGCTCAAAGATGCTTTTGCATCTTCAAGGGAAGCATAAGAAATATTTCCCTGGGTGCTTATATTAGTGTTTGTTTAGGGTAGATTCCTATTTGTCTTCCAGATGTCTTCATCTTTGCTGTGCAAGGAGAAGAAATTCAGAGTTTACTCAGAAACTCTACCTCTGTCTCATCAGAGAATACTGATTTTATTTTACAAGGTAGAGAAAGTAACACAACAATCAGAAATGCACATTTATGAAATGTAAGTATTAGTGTTCATGTGGGGTTGACAAAAGAAGGGGGAGCACTTACAATGTTAACAGACCAATGTCAGGTATTTGTTTCTCTCTGAACCTGTTTTAATTTTGAAGGGCCTGTGGTAGAAATGTAATATCAAAACAGGATGCTGGGCAAAACTTAAGTAAGCAAAACACCACACACATTGTAAATATTGCTTGCAAACTGTAACTTAAGTTGGAAAAAAAATGTCCCATATATAATTGATGGAAAGAGAAAAATAAAGAATCCTGGTCTGGATTTTTTTCCCTCAGGTGCTTAGGAAAATTTAGGAAGTGGCTGTATGCCCCTACTCGAACTGATAAAGATATTTCCAGGTTTTGTGATTAGCTGGTGTCTGTTGGAGGCAATGCTGGAAAGAGGTGTTGCACTGCCAAGTGCTCAGACATGGCAGCACATGCCCAGAGCACACATCCATGCAACAGAGCTCCTGCTGCCCTTTCCAAAGCCTATCAGAGGGTGGCTTTCCCAGAGCCTGACACGATGGGTGTCCTTCCTGGAGCCTGATGAAGACACCAGCTGTGCTGTTTCCAGCTTCTCCTCTGGAGCTGGAGACATTCTCCGATTCCCCCGTGTTCCCCTCTTGAGAACAGATGTCTGAGAAGGGAAAG
>NW_009925194.1:70533-75074 GCF_000696875.1 Nestor notabilis
GTAGTTCAGAATGAGCTGTCTGAAGGAATTTTGTTTATTTTTTCTTCTGTCGTGGCACATAAATGGAAAGGGGTTGGCAGCACTTACCACAGTAGAAAGAGCAACACTGTAAAAATCACAAAAGAGGACTTGACAAACATGTAAAGTGGTTTTTAATTTCAGACACCCTGGAGCATGATGCATTTGAAATTTTTTAATTGGGAGCTTGAAGTTTGATAGATTTAATTGCAAAAGATAGTTGAAGTCCTGAGCCCGATGAGAACAAACAAGAATGTATATCATTTTAAGGCTTTCTTTTAATGTTAGAGAGCCACCATGTGCATAATATGTGCCTTGTTTGTATCATTCATGCTGCGACCCCTCCTTCCACAAGTGACCAAGTTCATCTCTGATTTTCAAAGCCTATATTTCTGTGTCTTGGAAGCTGTAAAATCACATATTAAAAGAACATGAGTGGGGGGATTCATAAGCCTCAGGCCAGCCACGTAACCGCAGGAACCACACAGGGCTTTTGTGTCTGCCAAGATGAAGGCCAATAGCGCTCCATGTAAGTACCATGTGTTGTCAGCTGTCAAGTTAAAACCACTCCACTATATCCTGAACAGGGTTATAACACATTTCTTCAGGGGTGGTGGGTGGGGTGGGTAAGAAGAGAGTTTCTATCATCTGTTGTTTTGGGTTTTTTTTGGAGGATGGGTTTTTTGTCCTTTCTTAGGCTTGCTTTATAAATACATTTATTTCAGTAACTCTTTCAGATTTACTCGAAGTTTCCAGCAGACAAATTCCATATATATATCATCAACTTACTTAAATGCAGGGTTTGGGGGGTATGTGTGTGTTTGTTTTTTATCATACGGGCACAGTATGTTCAAACACCACTCAGTTACACCCTTGTTTACTCAAATAGGTAGGTCCCCAGAATTAATCAGGTATGCTTCATTTAGAAGGGGTTTTTATTATTACTGTTAGGCACTTTTAGTGCCTGCTTGAAGCTTGGAGAGCTTAGTGCTGGTGATGATTCTGCCTACATGCATGTCATATAGGAAAAATCCTCCTTCATCCTGATCCCTGAAGGTATCTCTGTTTAGAGGAACATTTTTAATTACTCATTATAATGTTGCAAAACTTCCTTTGGGCTTTGTAGAGACAGTTACAGATAGAGAAGGAATCTTAATCTGGAAGCCAGGAAAAATGATTGACTCAAGCTGAGAGTTAGAAATACTGATGTGTAAACGGGGTGAAAGACAGACAGTTTTCTTGCAGTGTTAGAAGTTGCTGGGCCAGTTACTGCCCGTGTTACCCTGCTTCCTGCAGTATCCAAGTAAAGACCTGTTAAAATAAAACTAAGGCATTATTAGAGTAGCTTGTTTTGTTGGCTCTTCAATTTTCAATTTGGTATTTTCCCAGACTTGTTTGGTTTGGAGCTTGGAGGTTGGTTTGTTTGGTTTTTTCTTCTAAGTTTTATTATCAAATGTCTCCTCTGTTCAAAATATTGGCAGGAAGATAGTTGGAAAAATAAATACACTTACAAAGAGACAGTTGATGATAAATCATGCTAAATACAAACGTTCCTCCCACTTTCCCAAATACAAGCAGCTTTTACAGCAGAACTTCACTGTACTGCTTAACCTTACTTTGGAGTAATCTAGGAGTAAAACATTGGTAATACTGTAGCATTTTCTCAATCACAATGGGCTGCTGAACTATGTAATTTTATATGTGCATCATTTTTCTAATACACATATGCGCTCTAGGTGGGTAAAAGTTTTCTCAAATGGTTTGAAAATAACAATCATATAATAGTAGTATCTTATTCATTTATCTGTTGTACTTTTCAGAAGATCAAAGCTTTATAATTCATTGGAAATATCTAAGAATTACACGGTTTACTTAATGAAGTGGGTTTGCTCCTCCATTGAGTACAAACATCATTAGAATTGAAAGATTATTACTGAAATACAGGCTTCAGTGGGTGACAAGGCTTAGGATAGCTATTTTGTGTAATATTCCTTTCAAAACGCAATTAGTGAGAGTACGTTTCTCATTAATAGCTTGTATGGGGCTGGTCAAAATAACAAACTTCTTTCAAAGAAGCGGAATTGTTTCACTTTCACACATCAGCTTATGAAGGTGGGGTGCAGATTTCTTGGGTTTGTGTTTCTGCTGAAAATTCAAGACCATGGTGGGGGAATGCATAAAAGAAACAAGTGGAAAAGGGGGAAACTGAAGCAACCAATGAACTTCTATGTGTTCATGTGCTTGGCTGGGAAACTACTGAACTAGTTTTGGAAAAAAACCTGTTCAGTGTGGCATTATCTGGTCTTACTTCCATGGAAATGACTTTGCCATTTTTATAGATAAAAGGGTATGTATGTTTTAGTGATTAGTTAATTATTCTCTGTTGCCATCCTGCCCTTCTTACACTGGAAGCTAATTTTCCTTTAGTTGAATAGCCAATGAAAGCAAAGAATCTATGAAAAAGTAGTGGGTGACTGCTAATGGAAGGAAGGAGAATTTGTCTTCCAGTCAGTTGAACACTGAAAAATGCTGCAGAATTCTCCAAAATCTTACTTAATTTATTGGAGCAATTGGGACATACTTTTTCCTTTTAATTCTGATTTAACTTCCTATAGTTTCTCTAGAAGTAGACGGGACTCAAGGCATTAAACCTGGTGTTGAAGAGAAGTAGGTTGAGGATTTAGATCAAACTACATATATATACACACCTATATGGTGCATATTTTATGCCCATGAGGAAATGAGAGCTGAGGTTTCAGCAATGCTAAGATACTAAAGACTTTAAAAGTTACCATTTTGTGTGATAGGTATCTTTTGGAGTTGTTGTGTTCTTGCATTGAGGAGTTGAGATCTAAAGATCTAGTACTGGTGGTGTCTTGTGGGATTTCACCCCCACCCCACTCTTTTCCTTTATAAATATCCCCTTTTAATCATAACAGCTCTCCCTCGCATCTCACTTTTCTGCCCTCTTCACATAGATGCAGAAAATTACATCACCTTCGTGACAATTCAGGGCCACTTTTTAAAGATGTGTGGTTAAAATTCCTCTAATAAAGAGTTCTATTTTCACACCTTATAAATAGCCACCAAATCCTGGCCATTAGTCATTTGTTATCTAGTGGTGACATTTTCTTAGACCAGTTGGCTATTTTCATGATCATACCTGGTCATCACATGTTATTTCATTATTTTGACAGTTATGTTGCAGAAGAGATGTGTTATTTCTCTCCAGTCCTTCTCAAAGGAGAGTGGCAGCTACTCAAGCAGAAAGCTGATGTTTCTGATCTCCTGGCTTTTTATCTTTGATAAACTGGCACTTGTGGTATTTGGGGACCTTGAACAGTGGTGCATTTCTGACTTTTTCTGGAGATCATTCTTGTGTGAATGACGTGAGCTAAAGACTGAACTTCCTAAGGTATGTTTGAGAAATTCAGAAAAACATATCTTGGATTTTTGTTATGTTTGTCATTACCAGGATTAATCATATCCACTCACACTATTTATATCTTTATGTTCCTTCAAGCAGTCAAGATCAAAGCCATTTTTAATCACTAAAAAGCCAACATACTACATCTCAAATGCATGCAGAGAGGAATGCAAATTGTAAAGAAAACAAATCCTAAAAGAGCAGCACTGCAAAACTGTGCTTCCCACACATTCCTGTTTGATTGATTGACATTTAATATTTTATTAAGTAGCAAAGTCTAATTCCCTTTGTGAGACCTCTCCCCCTGCCCCTCCTTCAGAATATATAACATTTAAATCCATCTCTCTCTGGTGAATAAATCTATTTTTAACCTGTTTTCAGTACTAATCTCACTTAACCTGGGTTTAGTATGCATTGGGCAGAAACAATGTAATTTAAGAATTATGAGATTTTTCAGTGGGAATGGGAAGGCAGTAATTGATTCCTATACTTCAATGAACTATTACTGGTGAAAATATACATCACAGATAAAAGAATGATGCAGTAGGTGAAATACAGACTTTGCTTTTCATACCAAACATGGCACAAAACACAAAGTGCAAGATCAAAGCAATTCACCAGGGTTTATGTCAACTGCCTGCCTCACCTTGGAGCAATGGGTATTAGGGTATTGTTATTCCCATGGTGCTGGTGAATATTCAGTTATAAATGGCTTTTCTTGTACTGCTGGCTGAATGGCAGGAAGGGACCAAAGGTCTGGGCAGTCTGGACTTTGAGGCTGCAGTTCATTTGCTGTTTGCTGAATTTGCTTTATATAATCTTAAATTCATGGTGACTGTGGTACATGGTGAAAAATATTTTAAAATTAAGATAGTTTTAAGATAAAAATCTATCAAATATATCTTCATTTTAAAAGAAAATCTGGTTTCTTGCTGAAGAGGTGTCTTAAGTGTAAGAGAGACTCAACCTTTACTTTTGAAGACAAAATCTAAAAGCAGAGTTACAATACGTACTGCCTGTGCTGATGTGGTTGCAGTTGTTGTCCCAGCAGTTCCTTCTGAATGTGCTCCCTTTTGGTGCCAGCTCAAGCCAATCG
>NW_009925194.1:75153-116624 GCF_000696875.1 Nestor notabilis
AAATTCAGTTTTTTGAAGAAAACCCTGCAGATGGCAGAGGCTTTCAAGTAACCCCTCATTTGCATGCGAGGAAAGGTGTTGTCAGTGGTGTACAGTTTCTGGTATTACTTAAGCAGAACAAAGGAAACTGCAGTGTTGAAGTGTGGCTAGCTTTTCTATGAAGAATTTAATGTATTTTAATTAAAACTATCATGAAGGTAGCTGTCAAGTGGTAAAGTAGCTATACAAAAGAATTGAAGCACATATAGTGAAGCAAAGTAAAAGGAGGTGATATTTCATAACTCCAGATTTAATCAGTTCATTTTCGCCACAACTATGCACTTGAACATACAAGAACATTTTGATCTGGCACTCCTAAAAAAAAATTTTGATCTGGCACTCCTTACGAGTCTGCGTATACTGACTTTCACTGCTTAATCCTGGGTTCAGTTTCACTAGAATGAATTTTCTAAAATGAATATTGAGTCTCAAATCATGAACACTTTGACCAAGCCAATTGGCCTGGGTGGGCCAGTTTTATGAGGTTTCTAACAAAAGAGCATAAACAGTGCCATGTGCTGCTAAGCATAAGTTCTGAACTGAAGGAGGCTATGTTCGGTTGAGCCCTGCAGCAGCTAAGGACCACACAGCTGCTCATTCACCCCGTTGCCCTCAGACAGAAGACAGAACAGAAGAGCAAAAGCAAGAAAAATCACATGTCAAGGTAAAGACAGTTTAATAGGTTAAGGAAAGAGGAAGTAAAAACCAAACCCAAAACAAGTGCTGCATAGGTAATCACCACCTCCCACAAGCACTGCTGCCCAGCCAGTATCTGAGCAACCTCTGCTTTGGAAAGACTGACCCCAGTTGTACTGCTGGGCCGGATGCTGTCTGATGTCACGTGTGATGTTACATGGCACGGACTTGCCTGTGGGTCAGCTGTCCTGGCTGTGCTGCCTCCCACCTCTCTTCCATCTATCCAAAAAATACACATGCTTGGTTGTAAACACAATTTGTTGGTTTGGGTTTTGTTTGTTTTTTTACCATTTTGGGCGAAAAAGAAGTAACGGGTCAGTGTTTTGGAATGTTTGTAATCAGTATTTCCCTACGTAAGAAATCCATATGAAGACAAAATATTCAATTGAAACCAAGACAGTATGTGAAATAAATTAGTAAAGGGAATGTGACCCGTTTATTTACTCTGTTCTCATTACTGTCAGGCTCCTGGGCTTTGTCCCATATCCGTGACTGGAGGGAAGAATGGTATTTGGCATTTAACTGTTTGACAGCCATATACTTGGTTACAGGTAGATGCTATTGTTCAGTCAGGTTGGGGATGTTGGATGTTGTTGAACATTGATAAATGGGATGTGTTCTCATTTTAAAACTTGCCAGAGAATGTCCTGCAGATGAACTGCAGTCAAACTGCATCTGAGTCCAATTAATTGGAGTGTATTGTGTTAAAAGAATGGGATGGTTTGGATTGTACCAATCATATCTGTAGACAAAACCAAAGCTTTCAAAGTTTCAGTTTTCAAAGGAACATTTTCTATCAGACAACAAACAGTCTTTGTGATGTCGACCCTATTTTCACGCGCTGCAGTATTTTCACTTTCTGATATTTTGTGTCTTTCAAAGAAAGTCAACTCTATCAAAATCAAGCCCTCTCTTCAGTTTCTGTTTCCATTTGCTCTTTACAAACGTACAATGGATCTGAAGATTTTTTTTTTCTTCTGAATCTTTGAACTAGGAGACAATTAAATCTTCCATGGTAGGAGCAGGTAGCAGGTTACATGTATAATGGTGCTCTGTTCCCTCAAGAGTTTGTTGAAGCAGAGACACTTTGGACACACTGAGAAATGAGAACTTTAAGAAGAAACCACTACAGCAAAAAATATGTTACTTAGGTTTTAGTAACTTCCCCATTTGGTGGAATTAAGATAAAATGAAATGGCTAGGAATATCTCAATTCATAGAGAGAAATGTATATATTGACTGAGTAACAGCAAAATTATGTACAGATCCTTCCCACTTAAGCTCTATTTATTAGCCTCTGAATTAATGTGGTTGTAGAGCTTTAGATTTCTGATAGCTTTTTTACTCCTCTGAAGAGATGTAGCTTTTATACCAATGAGTTTTGATGGTGTCTATTAATTTAGAATAATTAATTGAAACGTGAATCCTACATGCGCACTCAAGGTCGAACTTAGATTTCTGTGAGGCATAGGACATGATAGTCTTCATTTTTCAATACAAATGAAGCCATTTGAACACAAAGCCTCAGCTTTTCATCAAAATACTTGTTAGCAAGTTGGTCACAAGTCCCTGCAGTTGCTGACAAGGAAAGTTCTGGAAGTGCCAGTCCAAGTTTTGGCTATGCTCTTTTATTCCAAGGCATTCCTCCCTTACAAATTTTCAGGTTTCCTTTATAGTGCTTGAAGTGGTCCCTCCTTTTTCTGAGGAGTCTTTTTGTAATTCACTTGTTACTCTGTAATCTGAGTTATGCTAGGAGTAAACCTATCATTTCCTCCATTGCACAAGAACTCTCACATAGACATTACACAACACACATTTCACATGTTTTCAAATTAAGGTAAACTTTTCACTCACTGTGATTTTTAAAATAATGTTTTATAGCAATTTCTTGTTGCTCATCTGAGGTACACTTTCAATTTTATGTATTGTAATAATACACCTTTGCTGTAATCAAGATGGTTTTCTCTTAACTTGATTGAAAAGTGCATTTATTTCCATGCTGCTTTTCTTTTCTCTGTAGTCTTCTTGGGACTATTAAAAGGCTTTTCTGTTGTTGTTACCGTGAACTGTAAAAGTAAGAATTTGCTAAACCACTTTTACCATTTTGGGTTGTTTTGCATGGACAAATTGTTCACCTGCTCGAAAACTGCCTTTGCTAATTCAGTAGAGTATTTTCTGTATTTCAGTACTATTATGTGCAGTAGTACTTCATTATTTTAGGTTCTAAACTGTTGTGAAAATTTTTACGCCACATAGTCTATGCCAGTTGTTGGCCTCAGCTTAGAGTGTATATGCCTCTGTATTTCAGAGCTAAGGACTTACTGTTAAAACATGTTTGACTTTACAAAGCGTGCTGTGGAAACAACAGGAACCACAGTTGTCTTTTGTCTTTTTCATTTTTCTTTTTAAATTGCAATATTAGTTTGTTTAATTTGACAACCTCTGATGACAAAAATGTGATGCTGAAAGGCTTGAATAACAGCTCAGATGATTTTGTCCTTTGGAAGAGAAATAGGCCAGAGACAAGCTGTCCTCTCTGGCAATGTTATTAGAAAGATTGAGAAATGAATGGAGCTATTAGAAAACCCAGTTAGAATGTATATCTGAAGAATTATGGCTCTGCCCACAGGGGTGAAAAGCAATGACTCCATTTAGTTTTTCAGAATTATGGTTTCTAGAAATGTCGCTGAGGAGTAAAGAAGACTCCATCTTCATTGTTCATCGCATAATTGGCTGAGCTACTGTCCAGGTTCACAAGCCTCCTAATGTTGTCGTTATTAGTCTCAAACTTCCAAGACAAAGATAAGAATTTTGCTATGACATACAATCGAAAAGATATTGCTTTTTAAAGATAAATTGTTCATTCTATCCTCTGATCTGGATCTAATAAACTAAGATCAAAAGGAAGCCTTTTTTTTACTCTGTTATGAGATGCTACTTTTGGAACAGAAGTCAAAGATTATTCTGTTTCTTCGGGACTGCAATTCTGCAAAACTGGACCTTATCAAAAACTATCAGTTGTTCTTATTTCATGAATGCTTCAGAATTATTGAATTCTGATAAAAGTAGTAAGCAGTTGATGTCAAAAAAAATCTGCACCATTAGTTTTTAGAGTGCTCTGACTTCCTGGCTACGTCCTCATGTCTTTATGTGTATATATATTATGTAAACATTATAATTAAATGAAATAGAAAAATATGTTAGATAAAAAGGCTTGAATGGATGTTCAATGCCAGTAGATTTCTGATACCATTGTAGGGTGAGGGTTAACCATTTTTTTTTCTTTACCTGACCTAATACTTACAGGGAGCTGGTATATTTACTAGGGTTTTTGTGTACTGTATTTCTTAATCAGTAAAGAACAGCTGGACAAACAACATACAATGAATTACTGAGTTAAATCTGAAACCTGGCATATTCAAACAAGAAACAACATGACTTGGTGGATTTAATATGTATGATTTGTTGAGGTTTAATGCATATAATTTATTTTTATGGCATTGTTGAAACTGTAGTTACTTTTCCTAAGGGTTTACTGATAAAAAAATGTTACTGTTCCACTCAGGTGGTAGTGACCAGCATTTAACCATGGCGGCTCCAGTACCTTCACACCAAGGCACCACAGAGCATGTCTGTTCACCAGTGTTCTGGGGGGAGGCAGCCAAAAGGCAGAGTGAGATGGAGGGAAGGCTGGCACAGGCCTGCCATCTCCTGTGCAGACCACTGTTGCCCACTTGCTCTGCCATTAAGAAAGCAGTGAAAACAAGTCCTGGACAGGGAAGCTGGTCCACAGGCTACAGACTGGTCCACAGACCATTTCTGCCTTAGGGCTCAGCTGCAGCTACTACCATGTCTGCAAGATAATTCCACCCTGGTGATTTTTCTTATGCATCTGGTGCATCTTTACTGTGAAATATTAATGGGGTGTAGTTAAGTTAATATTTTGACAGAAGTTTTGGCTGTGGCTGAATTATCTGTATGGTCCAGTTTTATGCTCTGGCTTACTCGCTTGTAGGTTTAGCTTCCAGTATTGCATTTCATTAGTTTTCTGTGATCTCTGCATTAAATGTATTTCTGCTATAAATTAAAGTGACATCGTGCACCTGTCATGACAGGAACAAGTTACTGTAAAAGTACATAAGCTTTAGTACGTTTGGGGACTGCATTCTTTCTGTTCAGAAAGGATCTTGCTTAATACTGTGTCACTTGTTTATCTTTGGCACCTTATGTAAAAGGCCTTTTTTAGTTTCTGTTTAACCACAGCATATCTGATACTGATTCCATTTTTTTTTTCTTCTGCTCTGATTGTCTGTTTCTGATGTCACATTCAAGGCATGTTATTACAGATTGACATTCTAATTAATTGGTGAATGATAAAGGTTAATTTTATTCTGAGCCCACAGGGCCAGAATTAGAGAATTTTTCAAGAATACTAACATCTTTTCCATTTTCAAATATGATTTTGTTGATTACTGAAAAAATACATTATTGAGGCCAGCAACAGAAACTGTTACAGTTCATGATACAGTTCGTGACAATCTCTGTAGTTAGTCTGTCTGCATCACTAGATTCTGAAGTGCACTGGGCATTCTATACTCTGCTCATTACTTTATTTTTTTATGACCAATTTAACTTTTGTTGGTAACCTAACTGGAATTTCTTTTGTACAGGATAGGGATGCTTTTAGTAACAGAAAAATATTTTCATGTTTAAAATACTTAAAATTTAATTTTCTGTTTTAATTTATTTTGTTTCATACATTCAGTTTCAGTTCTGTTTTATATTTAGTTCTGGATGTCAGCAGAAGGTAGCTGTCCCATGACAAATGTTCTCATGGACAAAGTAAAGCATTTTGAATAGTGTATTGCTACAATAAGGAAGTGAAGGGCAACTTCAGACTAACTCTGATGTGTAAGTATCCTTCAGCTTGTTTTGAGATTTTGCATGGGTTCTAGAAACAAGATTTATGGAATTCATACAACTGCTGTTGAATATATTGGTTTAGAAGGGCAGAATGGCAATTAAACTTAGATGATTGTTGATTATAATAGAGAGTTAAGTTGTTATAGCAACTGGAGCTCTCATCTCTCCACTGTGCACAGAAAAGCACATACTAAAGAAAAAAAAAGGGAAAAAAGACTGATCTTTTCCTTTCTCCCAATAGTCTGCAATCATAATTACCATAATTGATATTCAGAATCTTTCCTTCTGCGGTTTCTAGTTCTTAAACATGACTGTGCAAATAGAATTAATTCTGCAATCATCAGACTTACTTCACTGTATTAATTCTTGCTTAGTTAATACTGGATTTCAGTTCTCTATCATTTTAACCATCTAAACAAAAATATGTAATTCTTTCAGTCCTTTTACAATTTATAGGGAGATAAGGCTTTGGTTAGTTTTCATTCCTTTTCAAGTGTTAAGGAGATGTAATGCTGCACTCTATCATACTGTTGTTAAAACTTGCTATATTCTGCTGATTATAAACCAGAACACGGCAAGTAGTTGACAGGAGTTAATGAAAAAATTGAGGCAGGAGTATTTCCTCTGTAATCAATGTATTGGATTAGATTAAAATGTATTAAAAATGCAAGTCCAACACTTCCAGTTTATACCAGCTGATTATTTGGAGTGGTTGAATTGATGTTTTTAATCAATTATTGGGGAATTTTTCAGAGAAATTCTTGCTCAGCTGGCAACATTCTGTGTGTGTGGCATGAGTGAAAGTTAGGAAATCTTGAATATATTTCCTATTGTGCCCCTGAGCTGAGACACTAGCTTTGTTATGGATGAGGAAGAGATTTGCTACCTGTGGAAACCTTGCATCCTGCAACATGTGGAATAAGCAACAAGTTTTTAGTAACATTTTCCTAGAGTGATTTCTTAATTACTCTCTTCCTTGAATTAATGACATTATAGAATAGGAGCATTTGCCTTCTAAGTTGGTCATCAGAAGATGTGAATCCTGGAGTCTTACCAGGCACAGGGAATTCTATTTTGACTTCTGCCTGCATTTGGTTAAAAGCACAGGCACTTCTGTACTTTGTTTTACAACAGCTGAAAAAACATGTTGTTTTAAACTTAGATGTCAAGGGAAGTTAGTTTTATGTGAATGAAATGAAGAGTACTGAGTTTCTATTTTCTTAATAACTCTCAATTATTCGTTTTGAGTTTATTTACCATTTCTAAAGAGAACAATTTTAGGTTAGTTAGAGCTATTGAGAACTGAAATGTCAACTAATAGTTTTAATTACTTGCTCATAATCCTTTCAAAGGTAGTTTGAAAGAAAATGAACACATGCTCTCCATTAAAACAGATGAGATTTAAATGTATCCAAATAATGCCTAATTTCAAGTTGTAGAAATTCAGTTTAGGTGAAGTGGTGAATGGACTCTTTTGTGGAACCAGGTCTAGCAAAGCTGGGGTGTGCCATTAGCATACCTAGCAGCAGAAGAGTAGTTAAGCCTGACCATTAGAAACCCTTCTCATCAGAGTTTGTCATTCAGCTAAGAAGTTTGCTCCAGGCTAAAAATTAGATGCAGCAATGCCCAACATAAGAGACTTTAAATTACTTTTAGGATGTACACAAAAAGCAAGTTTGCTTGCACATCCATTACATCTACATCAATAGTTCTCTTTTAGCTCAATATTTTATGTGCTACAAACTAAGTGCTCTGAAAGTTGATTGAGAATGCTTATGGTCACTAGGTTAGAGCCTATTTTCCTATCTGCTAGAACCTATATTTCTATCTGCTCCAAGTTTATTTCAGGTCTTTTATGGAGCCTTTAAATCACATCTGTGCAAAGTTAAAGTATTTTATTTCCTCAGATTTAGCTTTGTGGTTTCCATTTTTAATAATTTTAATTTTCTTGAAGTATGATATACTCATTCAAAGCCACCTGCTTCCTTTCCTGCTTTTTTTAAGAGTACTTTTCTGGTTTGGGCAGCTTGCCTTCAGCTGACCACAGGGTGAAATAATAGAATTGTCCTGGTTTGACTGGATCCCCAAGCCAAATCCCTCTGTAGTGCAGGTGTGTCTCTTTAGCAGGTGCAGCTTTGTTCAGCTTCATGTACATCGTCTGTTTGCAACCATAATACTGTTTTGTAAAGAATCTTTCCAAAACACAATATTGTTTAATCTCAGAGATGGGAATGAAGCGTAATGCAAGGAAAGATTTAGAGCTCTAAGAGTACGTAGGAAAACGGTTTCTGTGTTTCAGAGTGTTTTGTTGTTTCACAGTGAGAGTGATTGGTTGGAACCCAAAAATTCTCTGAGCAAGAAAGTTCCACACTGGCTACTGCAGTACTGCAGACCTGGGAAATGCAGGTTTTGGGCAGGCTGCCACTTTGGCTGCTAATGAGCCAAGGTTATAACTGTGCAGGGAGCTGTGTAGGTCTCAATAGCTTCTAAGCCAAGAGAGTCCCTTATTTCTTATGTCACTTGTCATACACAGACTACAGCCTCATTTTGTGTTTTGGAAGAGCTATAGGTTTTATGTACCACAAAGCTCTGTTTTCAATACCTACCTTAATCTCAGTTTCTGATTGCATCTGAGGTTACAAACCAAACATTTAAATGTAGTACAGTGAGAGGCAGAGAGTCAACATATATGACACCTACTTTGTCTTGGAAGTACAGATGAGCCAGGACACACTGTGATGGCCATCTACAGAAACAGGGTTTCACCTCTGCTTTTCTTTTGGAAACTTCAATAGTCACTTGTATAAACTGCCTCTGAAATAAATGAGGTTCCACATCGCGTAGAATCTGCCTACTCACCGTCTTTCTAGTACTGAGAGTTAAACACCTAGATGTTGCAGATGCGGCTTTCTGCATAAGTTACAAGTAATTATTTTAATTAATCTCATTTAGTCACACAGCTGACAAGACAGTAGCTGTAACATATGTACCATATTACATGTAGCATCCACACTTAATACCACGGTTTTTTCCCTTTGGAGTTCTAGGTCTGCATTCACTGTGCTGTTAGTTCGGTGCTGTCTGCACCAGCTTCTGTTATACTACTTCCAGACTTCATCAAGTAGTAGTATCAGAAAAAGCATTTTAAAATGTTATTTGTAGTCTTTGTCCATCGATGTGATTATGCACACATATATCATTAATATTGTGATATGCTTTCAATCTTAAGACAATACTTGGAATTTCATATGGTCAAACCTTTCCAGCTGAATGGCCAGAAACTGTTTTTGTGCAGTTGTCACACTTTGTCATTCCTTAAGCCCAGTCTTGGTGGGTTAACGGAGATGTGTAATTCTGACCTAGTTCTAATGTGAGAGTTCAGATACTTTCAGAGCCACTGCAAGTGACACCTGTACTGGGGATTTCACCCAACTGCTTTATTAACACTTTATCAGGCACTTCAGCAGCCTTATCAACACTGAGACATACATGTGGATGTCCTTAGTCCTTTCACTGTGATCATGAAAAATGTGGAACACTGTTTTACAAAGGAGAGCACAAGTAGGTAGCTATGTAGGATAGAAATGGTAAGCTCCTTTCTTGCTACTGCTTTGATAAACTAAAAGAAAATGTATTATATTGTGCTTTTAAAGTGGTATCAATTCAGAGAAAACTCTCAGTACTTTTCACAATTACCCAAATTATCCAAGTCTACAATTACTCCCTAAAGCTTAGAAGGTGTCTGGGACCATGTTTTCCACAAAAGCAAACCCTGAAGAAGGTATTCATCTCCAGCTTGAACGAGATTCTTGATTTGTAAAAGTAGCTTTGAATGTTTCAGCCCAGCTCATTAGCTGCAGAAATGCTGCATTGTGTACACTACATGGTTTATTAGCTGATCTAAAATAATGCTTGTTTGTTTTCTTGAGTTTGAGATAAGTCAAAGTCAATCCCATCCGTTTTCCTGTCTATTTCAGATTAGAAAATCCAATCCTCAGATGTGAATTTCCTTGGTGTTTGAAGGGATAGTCCACCCTTACCCCCCAGGTATACTCCTATGCCTTTGGGCAATGTGCATTCTTAAATAAGTTACTGAAGGCAGAGGTCACAATTTTTTCTTGACATTCCTTTTTCCTTTGCAGATAACACTGAGAAAACAATTCTGGAGGAACTAGCTATTACATTTGTTTTGTTTTCTAGAATGAGTTAACTTGTGTTTCTTTAAAGGTTTTGATTGAAATCAGTGCAGCCACTTTCAAACCCTGAACACTGACATGTATGAAAACAGAGCATGTATTCCAATTAGGAATTTTGTACAGAGCTACAAAAGCTCATATAAAAGGAAGAGAAAGAGAGAGAGCACAATTAATCGTAGCTTGTCCAGTAGAAGACAGTGAGACCAAAGGAATGGAATTAGTTTGGTATTCTTAAATCAATTTGGTATTTTGAAAATTGTAAGCATGTAAACTAGAAATCTGAAGGATCTGAGTTTCATGAAGTTATTATTTTGAAATAATGTTAGTTGAGTAAACAAATTTGGTCAACTAGAGGCATTGTTTTATTCTGAAACACTAAAATTTGAACAGAATTGATGTATTTTATGTTTCTGAGTATTTGAGAAGGAGCTGTGTGAGTTGACTATGCTTTCTTCTGAGTAGCTAACCAGAATAATTAGCCCCTAGGAGGTAAATTCCAAGAAATAGATTTTTTTAATGTACTTTATAAAATAGGGGTTACTGGCTGGTTGCTTTATCTTTCCAGTCAGAACATAATACTCTTTAGTCATTTAGGTACACCATTTTAGAATCAGTCTTCTTTCTGATCAAGCAAAAAACTGCTGCAAATCCACCAAAATAAATCAGCTGCCTTCCCACCTGACAGTCACCCTTTGGTATCATCTGGAAGAGCAGCTCCCCCTATTTTGCATCCTGAGGAGCTGCACTAGCCTGTGCTTAATCTCCCTTTGCTGAATAGGAGACTTTCAAATCTGACAGCTGGGATTTAGATACCTAGATTGATAGCTGTCAACTATATATACTTGTCTTACGTGAAGGGCAGTCTGCTTTAAAGTTTCTAACTGTTTCATTGCAGGAAATGCAAATCCTGCTGTCATGTCAGCGAGAAGAACAAATAAAGAAGGAGGAAGGTGTTCCTGGCAGCATCTTTTCCAGCAGGCACAAGTTAAAGGCAGGTATTTTGCTATCTTCCATGCTTGTAACCAGATGGAGTATTCATTAGGGAAGTGTGGCCTCTTGGAAACTTGCAGAGGGCTTTTGCCTTTTCCTTTGTGATACTTTTCAATTTAGAGTTGGTTAAATGTGACCATTATTTACTTTTGTGCAGACTTTGCTTTTCTATTCTTCTGTATATTCATGAATTTGTCTTCTCTTGCCACCTTGATATTATACATTGTTCTTTATAACAATGGAGGCCTTTCAAATACTGTCTAGTTTTTTTCCCTCTTGGGGAAGAAAAGATCCTATGAAGTCTTAAGTAAAAAAAAGAGTAGATGCATAAAAGTCTCTCTGATTTTCATGTATTTTAATCATTCCAAATGTCTCAAGCATTTTATTTAAGAAGAAAAAGAAAGTTTGTGGGATTTTTTTATAAGGCAAGGACAGTAATATTGTCACAGGAGGATGTGAGGGCCTGATGGATTTAATAGTGCTGAATAGGCAGTTATGTCGTATTTTTTTAATATTTCTGTTGTAATCTCTATAGTGTTCCCAGCATGCAGGGAAAAATCACAATATTCCTCATTAAATGCTCCATCTTATTTAAAAAAAGGTCATTGATTGTAAATAAACATTAAAGAATCTCTTCGAGAGGATACAATTTATGCTGGTTTGAATTGGAATCTCTGAAGCCAGCACTAATTGTGAACTAATTATGGATCGGGCAGATTTATGGCATGTTTTTTCTTCATTACCAATAATTTTGAAAATTACCTTAAAAGTATTTGTCATATTAAGGACCTGATTCTGCAGAGGCTTACATGCAGAAATAGTAGCTCATACAATTAGTTCTAAAATCAGATAGTTGGTACAAATGGAAAGCTGACCATGACTCCTTTACCAGGCTGAGTGCTCTAGTCTCAGTCAACCTACTTGAAATAGGCTGTAACTTCTCCATTTTATGTTTGTTCTTATTATGAACAGTTAATGAAATAGTCATTGGCAAAGTCTGCCACCTAAGCCATAGAACCTGAATTCATAATTGCATCTCGACTGCTTAATTGTGCACCCCTCAGTAGGCCAGGAATCATTTAAGCATCTGGTTAAAACATTATTTCCTTTAAAATGTACTTAAGCATGTGTGTAACCACTTGCTGAGTAGGGAGGTAGATGGACTGTTATATCTAGGTCTCTCTGACCTTGGTACTGTGTCACAGAAGTGTCATAAAATAAGCATGCAGTTAAAGTGAAACAGTTCAAGCAATACAAAAGAAGACTCTAAAACCTTATCTTGCTATATTCGTCCTGCCTTCTAATCTTGCTGCATTGTGGATAAGCAACGGTATCATTAGCTAGGGTACTGAAAGTCAGTCAAGAATAGTATTTCCAACAAGGGCTTAGGAATAAAGCAGAACATTAAAATTTAAGAATCAAGTATTAGAGTATTACAGTTTGATTCAGTCATGCTTGGCTTATTTTATACACCAAGAAAATGACTGCAAGTGAGATATCAAGACAATTTTCTTTATCCCATTTAATTATTGCTTGATTAATATTTGATGCAGGGTTTGCAGAAAGAGAATTTTTCTTTTTTTAAGGCAGTAAAACCTACTTTTGGATAATATAGGTGTTTCATCTCTTACCAATCAATAAAATATAATCCCCCTAATTAGTGGGTTATTCTGCCCTTTATTGTATCAGTGACAGTCTTTATCCTATGTATCTAGTATCTACATTGACCAGAGCAGAAATTACTGCTTGCACCCTGCAATTTATAATCCACTCTACCCAGCTCCTCATCAATTATTTTTGCTGCAAAATGTAGTGCCACTGATAGGTATTTTATCTTAGTGCTGCATTCCCACTGCCTGCAGACTGTTGCTTTGAAGAGTCTTAAAAGCATTGCTATTTAATAGTACTAGCCAGTGCATCTGCTCTAAAATTTGTTCCAAGTTACTTTCTGGTTTTAACAATACACTTTTATACACAGATAGTAAACACATTTTGTTCAGTACCAATTTATTCTAAAGTGAACCTTTCCTAAATTCTTAGTGAGACTATGTTTAAACATAGAATTCAGTAAAAAAATTGCTCACAATGTGAAAACATAGTATTTTTCCTTTAAATTACTGTAATAGAGTTTTATGTAATTAAAATGTAAGCTAAATGCTGTGTGCTTTAAAGAGGACATTGTGACCATTTTCCTATTAGTGTGTTTCTGGCAGAAAGGTTTCTTTCTGAAATCCTTACTCAGGAGTTCCCACTGACTAAATGAAAGTACACCAATGGATGATCACGACCCATATAATAAACATCTAATCACCCCATTTTCACAGGCAAAGCTCCCCTAAAAGGCTGCAATGAATTATTCATGTATGTGGTGATCTATAAGTATCCTAAAGCCAATGTAAAAGTACATTTGTATGTCTTAAATAAGTTTCCTTTAAATAAAAATTTAAACATGGACAGTAAGTGAACTCATTCCAATTTATACACTCTTGAGGTTTGTGTGTATTCTGGAAGATTTTATATTTGGCTGTTAAGTACTGGTAAAAGTACAGCGTATATGTGATGCCATCTAGTCTGGTTCTGTTGTTCCTCTCATAATGGCTCTGTTGTGGACTGTATGGCTGTGTGGGTAGTAAGGTTCTACATACTGATAAATTCCAGCTTCTTATGTCGCTGCATCTTTTGGTAAGTGAAACCTTTCACAACCTTTGCATTTAAAGATCTTGGATGTGTGTTTGTTTGGTTTTGGTTTGGGTTGGGTTTTTTTTCCCCATATGCTTGCCAGAGCTTTTTGTATTCTGGCAGCTGTCTTCTGAGCATACATTGCTGGTTGTGCTTCAGATAGGAAGATGAATTTATTCAGGGTTGCAGACTGTATTTGGCATATGGCAGCAACATCACAGTTTGTTACAACACTTAGGTCTGCTAAAGCATCTAGAAATCATTTTGGGTATTGACCGAGACAGGCGAAGTGGTGTCAGGAAGATAACTTTTTCTATCCTGGGATGTATCAGCTATTATAATTTCTTGACCAATCTATTTTCTGACTTATAGGACTTTGGTAATGGCATAAACTAAAATGAAAGAAATCTTTAGGAGAGATGAGTTTTGAACACTGGATAGCTATTACCTTGATTATGTAGGTCAGTCCTATTTGTAGATGCATCCTGAGATGCAGCTTCATTTATCCCTACACAACACATGATATTTTATCTATTTTATCTTTCAGGTATAATTATCTCATCAGATGTGCACTGTAATGTGTTGTTGGCTTTGACTAGGTTTTCTTGAAGTATAGTAACCAAATCTGAGGTCAGCAAAACCTTTGATGGATTTTAAGTATGAGTACCATTAAAAGAAGTTAGGTCAGAATAATATATAATGGGAGAGGGGTAGGGACAGGAATGGTAAGAACAATAATGCACGTGTGAAAGAGACTGCTCAAAGAACATGAAGTTTGGAATCCAGAACCATGAACCGATGTGCGAAGGAGAAATATATATATTTTAAGCATAAACTAATAGCATGTGATGGTGTAATAGCAAAGAAATAATCTTTATGTTAAAACCTGATATGAAAATGTAGCAAATTGCAGGTCTCTCTTGGTGTAAATAGCACAGAGACTGTACTATTTCCTGCAGTCTGTCAGCTTTTGTGACTTCGTTAGTTACTAGTCAGAGAGGTGCAGGGAATGCCTGAGTGAACAATTGTACTGAGTATCAAGTTCTGTTTTGGTAGAAACCATGTTTATTCTTTGTCTAGGGAGATGTCTGTGCAACCCTCTCTACACTTACCTTTTCTATTCTATCCAGCAGCAGTTGTTGCACTAGCAGTAGCAATAGCAGAAGCAAGCAGGACATGAAAATTCCAGCTTTGGATTTACTTTTTTAATGGCAACTTTGGGGTGCTGTATTTCTTTCTGTGTATCAAATTAATTACTTTTATGCGTCCTCATTTTTGGGAGGATGAATCCTGAGTAAATGTGTGTGCAAATGATCTCAAGCACCAGAAAATTTTCACCATGGAAAAGTTGAACCACAGTAGTGATTGTTAGGGTCTACAAGCACGTCAGTTATATGTTAATACACCAGTGTAATTACTCTGTCCTGCTCCTTTCTTTGTGAGCAACTGGTAGGTGGTAAGTAATCTCTTTTTAAGCTATTTTCCCCTCAATATATCAGAGGAATTATTTGAAATAATTGTGAAAGAGACATAGAATATAAATGTCAGACTAGATGTAGATGGGAAAATATTACTAGAGAGGAATTTTGCAATATGTTGGAAATGTCATTTATGGTTCTGTTTTAATGAATGGCTAATTAGTTGGCTGAACATCGGCTCACTTCTTAATGGAATCTTAGTGGATTAGCTACATGCCTCATTCATATTATCCTACAGAAAATTTCTGCCTTCTTATAATGAATAATCTTTTTGCAGGATGCTAGTATGAAAAAGGACAGGCTCTTCTAATGTAGAGAATTTGTGCTTTTGTTCACTCTTAAATGAATGTAGGTTCTGATTTAAAATACTTAATATTCTTCATATTCTTCTTTCTGCAGAAACAAGCCATGTTGCTTTGGATACTAATCCTAACACCTGCATTTTCTGCATTGTTTTGATTTTGTGGTTTGTTTTGTTGTTTTATGTTTGGGGTTTTTTATAATAATTATATTTTGACATTTATTTTATTGGTTTGCGTGGTCTTTTTAGTTTGTGTCTTGACGTGACTTAGGAGTTTCCACCTGGAGAGGTCCTAGTTCCTTTGTTGAAAGGGACACTCCTGTGCCACATAGCTGTGCTTGCCAGATAGCTCACTCAGGATCCAGGGCTCCATTATTTACCAATGTGGTAGGTGAAAGCAAGAACATACCATTCTTCTGATTGATTGTGTTGCTCAGCCACATGTATCATAACCAAAAAATTGTGATTTTTCTAATGCTCACATGAACTGTTTAGACAAAACTGTTGGGCTTATGGCTGTCAAACCTTTTAGTCTTGTTTCATATCCCTGCTATCAACTGACAAATTACATTCCTGAGCTTTCATGTTCAGTTTGGACCTTATGGCTGGTATATATGCAATTATATGCTTTGCAGTTGTCCAGGTTCAAATAGACAAGAGTAGGAGGTGTGCAGTGTTACATAAAATCAAGTACTTCTTGCCTTAAACATCTCCCAACATAATCACCTAAGATTGTCTCTAGATTTAAATGCTGTTTTCAAAATCTTTGTAGTTTGAATCCTATAAAACTTTAAAAATCTTAAATACAGATAATGTTTTTTGACTCCCCCTAAAAATGCACAATAAAACCCAGTTCAGCTCTTTGCTTTTCCTTATATATAAACATGTCCCTGTAGGAAATTTGTTTATTTCCATAAAAGCTCTTAACATTCAAACTGTAGTACTTTTTGCCTTTCTTAGTGTGCATCGTATTTTTGTTACATATAATACTTTACACTTACTGTTATGTGTTTTCCAAAACCTATTTCTAATTGGGCAGAAGGCTGTCAAGGCATATTTAAAAAAAAATTATAAAATCTGTTTAACATTTAGCTCTGCTGTTTGCCCTAAAGCTATAATTACTTAGGGATTTTTTTCATATCACCAGCTTGTAAACTCCTCCATTAGGTTATAGCTTACAAAAAAACCCCTTGTCTCAAGCACTATGCTTCTTACTTGTGTTACATTCACATTTGTGTGTTGCTAGGATGAACAGGTACATTTCTAAAACATAGGTAAGAGGAATGTATGATATATGAATTAAGTTATGAAGAAAGACAACTTACCATTGTTCTGTCTTTTCATTGAACCAGGAGTTAACGTACTTCCTGAAGTCTGTCTTGACAGATCAGAATCTAGTTATTCCAAGAGAGAAGAATAAGTACCTCAGTTTTTCCTGTGGCTGTTTCAGAGAATTCTGGTCCAGCTGGGAGAAAAAGAAAGTACGTATCAATATTATGTGTCTGTGTTAATATGAATAAACGTATATCTGTTACTTTTACTTGAAAAAAACCAAAAATACCAAAATCAAACCCAAATCTTCTCATTTTCTTAATCGGCACTGGACAAATCATCTACATTATACATTTTAGTAGCATTATGTGCTTAGAAAAAACAAGGTTTCAGCTAAAATAACTTGGATTTATAACTTGTTTTCATTTTATTTTGTTTACCATGTAACAAAGCATTACTTGCAGTGAAATTTGGTATCTCAGCTGAGCCATTATATTCAACTGTAATTAGAATAAGCTGTCGGCATGAATTACTGTACGTTGGTTTTAGGATCTTTTTGGAGACAACCGTTTCTTACCAAAGCAGAGGCAGCAATTCTCTGTCTAACTTTGTACATTTGCAAAATACACTTAGTGTAAAATTAATTAGGTCATTAGAAACCTATTATCTTGCCTCAAAGGAACTGATTTTAGAAATAAGCGTGTTTTTTGTAAAAGGTGGCATCTTTGCATTCAAACCTAGTTGTGTGATTCATTCTTGAGGCTTTATTCTTGGTTTTCTTTCTTCATCAAACCAGAGAGGAATATAAACAGGTTGTAAGTAATTTTCAGTATTGTGGTATGTGCTAAGGAAGAAAACCAACTTTAAAGGCCATTGTTCAGTGGCATTAATCTTACAGTATCCAATAACTTACATTCTGGAAAAATAGCTTCTTTTCCTTCATTTTACAAGCTGTCCACAAACACAGTGGAATTTTAGTTAGGATTTCAGTGTTCAGAACAACGTAATTAATGTTATTTGTTGGAAAGTTTCATCCTGTCAAGTACTATTTGTTATGACTACCTCAGCTATAGTTAATTCTTATACTCTGCTTAGCTTTGAGGGCTTCCCAGTATTTCACTGGTGGTATCTAGTTGGTTTTCTTACCTATCTGGATGACCTGAGCAAATTGTTAGGGATTTTACGCTTTTCCTTTCTCTCATTCCACAAAGAAAACCCTTATATTTGGCTAGGTACAGAACTATAACTTCCTAGGAGACTCCCAAGAAATGAAACAGAATAGCCAGAGCCACAGTTACTTGTTACTTAACAGGCTTTATGACCACTGTTCTCTTCTCAGTTGCAAACAGTAATATTTGTATATGAGTTTTTGTTTTTCTTCTTTGTCTCTTGGTAGGTGAGAGCTCTATGGCTAAGGAATACAAGTTCTACATTCTTACTATGTAGCACCTAAGCTTTTTTTTGCATAGTGATTGCTTGAGAGGCATTTTTAAAACACTTAGTGATGATGATGTGACATATTACAGGCCAAACGTAAGAAAAGAGTTCAGAAGTCAGGCCAATAAGGAAAGGTACATCTGTGAACTACACAAGTTAGGGTTCTGGCTCTTTGAAAAAATAAACTGGATATACTTTCTTGCATCAGAATGGCAGGTCTAGTTTAAAGCTTTTGTCTCTCCACTAGTGTCTCCATTCTGAAGAGATGGAGCCTTTGTGAATATCACAGATTGAATTAGTACATGGTTGCCCATATACGTTTAAGCGTTATCTTTACTACATGATCTGTAATGAAATCTTACAGAAGAAAAAGTAAATCTGAGATGTTTAGTGGTCTGTTCTTAAATATATTTTGTCTCATGTACTGTGTTCTAGGCATTTATTCTACCCTTTCCGTACTGTTGAACTGCCTAGAGACAAAACGGTCAGTATATACCTTACTACAAGATGGACATTTTAATGATAGAGTCATAGAATGGTTTGGGTTGAAAAGGACCTTAAGATCATCTAGTTCCAATCCCCTGCCATGGGCAGGGGTACCTCACACTCCACCATGTCACCCAAGGCTCTGTCCAGCCTGGCCTTGAACACTGCGAGGGAGGGAGCATTTACCACCACTTTGGGCAGCCTGTTCCAGTGCCTCACCACCCTCACAGTAAAGAACTTCTTCCTTATATCGAACCTGAACTTCCCCTGTTTAAGTTTAAACCCATTCCCTCTTGTCCTATCACTACAGTCCCTAATGAAGAGTCCCTCCCCAGCATCCTTATAGGCCCCCTTCAGATATTGGAAGGCTGCTATGAGATCTCCACACCGCTTCTCTTCTCCAGGCTGAACAGCCCCAACTTTCTCAGCCTGTCTTCATATGGGAGGTGCTCCAGCCCTCTTATCATCCTTGTGGTCTCTTCTGGACTTGCTCCAGCAGCTCCATGTCCTTCTACATTGAGGACACCAGAACTGTACACAGTACTCCAAAGTGGGGTCTCACAAGAGCAGAGTAGAGGGGCAGGATCACCTCCTTCAACCTGCTGGTCACACTCCTTTTGCTGCAGCCCAGGATACCATTGGTTTCTGGGCTGTGAGCGCACACTGATGCCAGGTCATGTTCAGTTTCTCGCTGACCAACACCCCAAGTCCTATTTTGATAGGAACAAATGCTCTCATATGAGGATTTCACCTGACTGCCATGATTTTTCAAATATGATGGACAGTGGCTTAGCAACTTCATCCACAGGCTCCTTCAGGACCTGCAAATGAATTTCGTCAGGTCCCCTGGACTTGTGCACATTGAGGTTTCTAAGATTATCTCGAACCTGATCCTCTCCTACAGTGGGCACATGATGCCCAGAAGATTCTGGTATGTGAAAAATTGTCTTGATAGATGAGGGAAACAAACCACAGTTTTGTGAAAAAGGATGGCTGTGTTATGCAGCTGAGGAAGGAACAATTTGCCTGTTCAAAAGATAAAGTGAGACCTTCCAAGCTGCTTTAAGCACTTTGGGCTCCTTGGTTCCATCCATTTTGATAGGAACAAATGCTCTCATATGGGGACATGTGTTAAAGCCTGGACTCACAATCTGAGCTAAGTGCCTTGAGTGAATGCTGAGTTCAATTCGCAGACAAGCAGCTGTGGTTTAGAATGCACTTCCTTTTTTCTTCTTTTTTTGTTTTTGAATAATTATCAAGGGCAGCTGTTCTTTTCTCTTCAGCTATTTTTGAGCTGCTGACTCCTCTCACCCCCAAATTATGAACAGCCTGTTAAAAATTCATTGTTAATCCCATCTTGAATATTTTGAAGCTCCTGCTGACTAGTAATGATGAAGCAGGAATTACTCCTGTCTTTTGGGTAAACTCTCTGATGGGGGCATCTTTCAGCTATGTCTATTAGGTCTATGGCTATTTCTGAACCCTTGCTTTCAGGATCAGGTGATGCTGTTCTTACTGCCTCCATGCAGTTTATTCTTCTTGTGCTTATGTCTATCACCTGAATCTTTTGCTGACCAATTCCTTCAAATACACCCCTTCACTCTATCTCATTGTTTCTTCAGTGTCCCCCTCATTGTGTCTGTTACCTAAACAGAATATCTATAAGGAAAAAAGTAATTGTCTGTAATGAACCAGCCTTCCATATGTGTATGTGCTTTTCATGCCCTGCAATACTTTTCTCTCCACCTCTCAAAGTAGGGAGATCTGTGTAGACCCTTTCCCTCCACAGATGTCCTGTAGGCAATTTAACCAATTTCACTTCTCAACCGGAATTTTTATTTAGTACACTTCTCTGTGCTTTCTTTAAAGCCACCTGCCTACCTTTCCCTCTCTTTTGGAGACTTCCCTGCCGGGAGTCTGAATGCTGCTGATCATACAGGCAGGATTCAATTCAGAAAAACACAGCAAGCATAATTTACCTTTTAGCTTCCAGCCCATGCGCTGTGTCAAGGTTTTGTTTTTGCTTTCAGTGAATGCACAAGCTTGCCACAAAGATTGTTTTGGCTGTTTTTAGAAAATAGGAAATTTACTTTTCACCTTTTATATTCTAAACTTTTAGCACAGAAGTTTAATAGACAAACCCAGTAGGCACTCTAAATGTGACAAAGAATTATTTTACAATTAGACTACGGTATGTCAAGAGACTGTATTAGATAAAGGAGAGAAATTGCCGTACTTCATATATCAACCTGTGTTCTGAGACAATAAACCAGAAGAAGTAAAAACCATCAGGCTTAAGACCTGTCCTGAAGGGCCTGCTTCAAGCACTTCTCCAATGAATACTGCTTTTTAGCTTGTGGATTACATGGATTTACAGGCATAAGTCATTTTCCTTTTTAAGTAAAGAGACTAGAACTTTCTTAGAAGAACCTGGAGAAAGCTGGATTGATCACATCCTAATCCTTAGATATTCATCAGAGGCATCGTAATAAACATCTGTATTTTAGTATACTTGGTTTGAGACTACATTGAGTGTTCAAATAATAAAATACATCTGAACTCTCATACATATACAAATGTACTAGATGTTATTATTTGTACATAATATTGATATAATCAACATTTTGGCCTCTTCTGAGCATTTTAAGGGTAAGATGCACCAGACTGACAGTGACTTTACAATTCTGCAGTGTAAGTTTATCTGACCATAATATTCATCTGATACTTTACAAGCTAAAATATCATTTCTGCAGAATAGTCAGAATACAGTTAATTAGCAAAGCGCTGACCAGGCACAAATCCAGATCTCTCTAAAATATTGAGATGACAGTAAGCTGATCCTGCAAGTTTGCTTTGTTTTTAATTGTCTACTTATGGCAAGCTTTCCCAATATTGATGCATACGCATGATGCAGGGAACCAGTAGGCATTCTAAATACCTCCCTCCTCACAAAAGCCTGGTGTAAACTGAACTTTGGTTTTGCAGAAAAACTGCTGTAAATCCAGTTTGAGCCAATGTTGTGTTTGGGTTTTGATTTTTTTTAAGGTAACCTTGTTAAAAGGTCTTAGATAGCTGAATTGATTCAGCTAATCTCAGAAAGGCGGAAGACCATTGCAATTTTGCTTTGTCCTTTCAAAAAAACCACAGATTTTGCTGACTGGCTTCTGCTTCTACCTTGCAGTAATTGGTGGCAAACACAAAGCTAATTCCTTATTACACAGTATTTTCAGAGGGCTAATGGGCAAGGTGTTGAATACAAAATAGTAAGCCAGTAAGGTGGCACCTAGGAGAATAAAGACCTGTAATTCACATTCTCTGTGGCTGCATTTTTGTTTTATGTCTCTTTTATGTTCTCTTTTATGTAGATTTATAAGCCAAATTCTTACTCTTCTTACCATAGAGGAGAACAGTTGAAAATACAAATGCAGAGCTCATTTATTGTTTCTTACTCTGACTTTATCTCATTTGTTTTTCCTTTTTATTGACAGTTTCATTTTCAAATTAGGATAAGAGCATCATATTCTTTCTCTAATTGTGTATATTAAAGTCCCTTTGTCTTGGGGGCTTTGTGTCAGCGTAAAGAAATCTGTCGGAAATGGAGTGTTCTCTTATATCATCATGGGCAAGCTTGGTAATCTGAAACTAATGTGCCCTTATTACAATGGCTCCTCACCCCTCTTACATCCTTACTTCTTTCTAAAAACAATAATAAAAATAACAAAAAACAGAAAAACACAGCATGAAGATAGCAAGGCTCTGAAGACTTAGCATCTTGAGTGGATCTTGAGTTTTATGTCCATCCATTTGGAAGGGTATGTCTGCTATTGGAAAGAAATTAGCTGAGCTCCTTAGAGAACTTGAACAGTGCTACCTCACACTGTTTCAGAATGTTACTCGTAAGGCACTAAGTTTTCTTCTGAAGTTTTATGTACAGAAAGGCTACTAGTTCAATTTTGTGTTCCATGTCAACTTCGCACAGTTCTGTATTTCTAGAGTGAATAATCATATTTCACATTCTGGAGTGCACTGGGAGCTGGTTAACACATGGTTAAGTATTCTGCTACAGAGCTGTCCGCATTGCATGGAATAGAAAGGAAGAAGACATAGAGTACAGTTTCTCTGTTGTATTTAGCTGAATTGTATCTGGATTGGTTGATTTTGCATGGGTATGGGAATTAGCAAGGAAGAGAAGGCAAAATCCATACATGTTACCTTAAGAGATGAAGCAAAAGGGTATAAGGGTTTGGTTTCCTTTGCTTTGGCTTTACTGCCAGGTAGAAAGCAGTTCTTGTATTTCCTATATTTTATCCTTCTGTTTTGTAGGCCTTTCTTTTACAGGGGTGGTAACATGGTATTTAAGAAATATAATAAGATAAATCTTGCAGAATATCAATGTAAACTGCTCTTTCCTGCCTCTTAGGACGATAAGCAACTGAAGGCATGAGAACTTTGTCCTCATGCTTAGCAAGAGTTGTGCAGGGAGCATCTGGGCACTGCACTTCAACTTTCTAGACTATAGAAAGACACGATATTTTAAAAATTGGAAATAACCCCTTTTATGGGACATCTGAAGCTAGGGATGTAGGGTGGAGATAGGTGCATGTATACTAGCTGAACCTAAACATTTAGACTGCTGCACTACCATCTGTGTATTGTTTTATTTGTGATGTTTTATACAGCTGCGTGAAAGAGATTGGTTTATTTGTGAATAGCAATGCTAGCAAATTAATAATATAACAAGCATGCTGCAGAGGTGCTGACCTGTAGAAAGGAAGAGCTGTAACACAGAGAAGGTTGACTTTATTAGAATCTATTAGATGCTTTTGCAACCAATCCCAAGGGTGGAATTTCAGACAAGCCAGAACTGTGGAGCACCTGACAAGTCATTAGGAAAGTAAGCCCCATTTCATCAGAAAAATTGTACAGCTGATAGTGAGATCACATGTGAATGGCAGCTTCACTGTTCTCAGTGATTTATGTTGATTTAAGTAAAGATTTTTTTATTTTTGTTTGGGCAATAAATATTTCCAAGTACTGGTGTGACTCACTAGATGGCTAAAGGTTGGCTGAATTGCCATTTTAAAATCAGTGTACACTCCTAGAATGATTCTGGAGAGCTTCCCAACTGACTGCGCTATAGGTTGCTCTCATCAGCTGCCAGACCTCAGGCTGCTTTTGTCACTTTTATCCTTATGTTTTTGTTGATGGGGGTTTTTGGGGGATTTTTTTTTGTTTGTTGGGTTTTTTTAAACCAGTAGAATGTGCAGATTTAGGACTTTGTGAGCATTTTCACTTAGTGTATTTGCTGAGTGGAAAAGGGATGAAGGTGCCTAAGAGCTCTTGAGGCTATTTAATATAACCCTTAAATACTTGTTTTTCAAGTTTGTGATGATTTGGACTTACATCTGTCACCTTGACTTAAAATTAATGCTCATACTGTTTTTCTAATGGAAAATAACATATTCTAGGTCAGTAAGGAAGTTAGCTCTGATGTTCTTTTTTCTGACATCCTACTGAATCATTTGTCATGTATCCTGTTATGGATGTATGATTATTACTTCTAAGAACCGTTTTGTGTGTCACATTTCAATAGTCCTTTTCTCCCAATCCAGTTTCTAATTAAGTTTGTGAGAACTTAATAAACAGCTAAGGAATATAGACTTGGATTTTGAACTTTACTAACATCAGTACCTTGTATTTCCATATGGAAATTGCTCTTCAGGACTCCAGCTGAGCCATTGGGATGCCCCTTCTCGTTCTGTATGCATCTTTAAGTAAGATGAAAGCCTGCTTTTCATTGTAACCACTTGTTTTGGATAGCTGAAATGGAGCTATCATGCAGATATAACAGGCTTGAACAAACTTGATAATGAAGAAAGTGGAAGAATACTACCAGTGGCTCACTGCTGATGCTGTTTGTTTTGTGGGTCTGTGTGAGAGATACCCTCTGTGGAGGTAGTCATCTTGTTTGCATCCACTTCTGAAAAGATGAGTATGCCTTGAAAAGTGACACACCTATTGAGCAAGTATCTTTTAGCACTGAATCAGTTAATGAAAGGCATCAGGATGTCTTGTTTCATGTGATGATAAGGGATGAGAAAATTACAAGTGTTGGACCAAAAGAAAAAAAAAGTCTTCATTTTGTTCACCTTACCAAAATGATCAGAGCTTTCAGATTCTAAGGTTCACATTCAAGGTTCTTATGAATATTAATGTACTTGAAATGTCCTAGAAATATTTAGGAAAAAAAAAAAAACATTCCACAAGGACTGGTTTATTCTTTATTTCCTGACTCCATAGAATGATTATGTTCACTGATTCTTTACTAAATAAAAGTCAATGTACTTAAATTTAACCAAATTAAGTTCAGTGAAAAGTTCATCTGCTTATACCTGTAAATCTTTTATGCAAGTTCAAGACAATTTCAAGAGGGATGGCTTGTTAAGCCATAGTACAATAGAAAACACTGGTGCAAGATGTATTAGAAGATTATCCATGGGAAATGTATTGTTTGCTATTAATTTAATTTTTTAGTGTATTGAAAATGCTTTTTCTTAATATCTGACAAATCAACAGCTTAACAGCTTTTATGAAATGTTTTGCAGTTTGTGTAAGAAATCTTTACAGGAAGTTGTACAAAAACCTAACACTCCTTACACATGCAGTCCATAAGACTTGCAAGATAAATGGTAAAGAAAGCATTAAAGACGCTCAACCTCAGTTTTCATGAGGAAAGAAGCCCACAAACCTGTCTGAGCTATGTCGGGGTAAAGGAGGCAGAGCTGCTTTGCTTTTTGTTTCTATTGCAGAGAAGAGGCCTGTAGTAAAACAATAATTGTATTCTGGTTTTTTGAAGCATTTTGAGGATAAAAGTTTAAAAAAAAAAAAAAGTGTAACAAAAGTTTCTGATGGAATGTGAGAAAAGGTGAAATCTCACAGAAAACTAGGAAAGGTGAAAGACTGAAATGAGCCCATAGTAGTATTTTGATTTATTCTGCCTGATGTAGTCCTCCAAAAGAGTTAAAAGATTTACTCTAAAGTCATAGCAAATGTGACTGATCTGATGTTGGTTGTGTCAGCAGCACAATGGTACATACACACACAGATCTGAAGGTTCATAGTAACAACACACAAACACCTTTCACAGGAGAACTCTTTGTTTGTAAGTCAGTGGTAAATACTGTTTTAAGTGAAAGCACACCAGACAAAGATAAAGGTTATAAACTTTCAGTTGAGGAATATTACTGCTATTGCATATTATTGTCACGAAAAGAATGACTTGAACAGATAGACAAGACAGTGTAATTTAACTTCATGTTTACATCTTAGTCATATTAACTTCCTAGTGTATTGAATTCATTAGTCTTGGATGTTATGTCTAAAAATAGCACTTGAAAGTGCCTATGAATTAGACTTTATGACATGAAAATGTCATTTCCGAAATAATCAGATATTATACAAGATATGACAGTGCCCAGTGACCAAATTGGGAGCAAAACATTTGTCTTTCCCTTAGGTGTGAGTTGAACTCTAACTTTACATATAGGTTATGTTATGTAGACTTAATAGCTGGTTTGTTTTGTTAGGTTTTGTTCTGGTTTGGCTTTTTATTAATTCTGAGGTCCTTAAAATACCATTGAAAAGCTATCTCTAATTTCAGCTTTTTCTTTCTGTACAATAGGTTAAATTCAGGAGTGACAGAGATTGTATAATCAAGAAGGATTATAGTAAATGTATATAATTTATAGAGTTGCAGAAAGGATAGGAAAAATGTTCTGAAAAGTAGCTTCTTGTGAGCATATGATAAATTATTAAGAAAAACCTAAACAAACAAACGCAAACTAAGTACTTGTTTGTGTTAAAATGTATAAAAGATGGTTATACCAAAATAAAAAGACATCACTGTAATAATACTACAACTATAACGTGGATATCAAGTGCTGTGCATTTAGTGAAAGCAAAATATCTGCTGAAAGCAGTCTAGATTGAATCCTTTATATAGTACAAATATCTCCAATAGTAAATTGATTCCTCTAGTCTAAATAGTCTGTTACTGTGTGACTCCCAGCTCAAAGTCTTGCTTGATGTACACAAAACTTTCTTTGTGCTGCTGAATAACCATGCTTTACTTTTATATCTCTAATGTCCTGAGGAAAGCCTTGATAACTGACTCATGCAACACCAAAGTAGAGCCTATACGGTATTAAAAGCGGATGCTATATTGTTACTGTCTTTACAGGAGCAGTGTGTCACTGCTATCCAGGTTTTAGTTACACTGATGTTACCTTTTTTCTTCCCTGCTATGACAGCTATTCCTTTTTGTTTCATTGTTTGTTCTGGTTGGGTTTTATTTAAGCCAGTAGTAACATAGAAGGAGGCTTTTTGTAATTATTTAAGTCTCTAGTACTAAACACAGACCTGTGTCTCTTTCACTACCTGGAGTTGTCCCTTTTTCTTATTGTCATGTTAATATTCTTAATGCCACATTAAAGAAACTTCATAAATTGAAATATCTGCTTTAAGCCATGAAACCATTCAAAATTGTCTTTCTAATATAGACTGAACTGATTAATAGACAAGCTGCAATCTACCATCAGGCTTTTTGGATTCTTGTCATTGAAAACCAGACTACAGTAATCCAGCACAATATTTAAATACTTCATAGCTTTAAAACTAAATGTCTTTGACTAACAAATTTTTCCTAGATGGAACACAGCTTGAAATTTTGCTTAAAATTAATGAATACTGCTCATTAAAAATAATAATAATAATAAAAAAATCATATGTAAGTGTATTAGTGGTGAATATTGTGTACATTGAGCTAAAGGTCATTGAAGGTACACGGAACTGGAGCCAAAAAAGATCTTACCAGTATTATTGAGTGTTACTGTGATTTTGATTTAATTGCAAGATAAATCTGGAATTGCTGATATTGCTTAAGATCTGTTGATTTACTGTTCTTCACTTATACCCCTTGCATTTGGTGTTCAAGTGTGTATTTAGTGATGGGAATTCAGCACATAGAACACCACAGCTGTTAGCAGTCCAGCAGATTTGAAACTAGCTCTGCTGAGAGATTAGTGCAGTTAAATGCATTGATTCTCCCTGGTCAAGCTTTTCACAGGAGTTAAGCTGTTTCCATTGAATACAGTGTTTAAAAACATGTTAAATGCAGAGTAAAGAATACTTTATAATATTGATGTTAAGGCTTTTTTTCATCCAAGTCATAATGTGAGAAAGAAAGAGTATGATGTCTCTTTCTTGTCTGTGTTACAATTTTACCCGTTCTGTGTCTAGCTCATCTGTTCTCCAGTCAAGGGCCTCACATACAGCCCTGAACCTGAGGGAATTCTTTTTTTTTCTTTCTTGTAACGATAACTATATAAAACTAGAAATCTGTTCACTGAAGTTTTGGAATCAAATACTTTTCCTTCTGTATTCTCTGCTTACACATATGTTGTAGCAGGAGGATTCTTTTGGCAAGTGAAAGAAGAACTGAATTTACAGTAGACTCGGTGCCTGGTCCCAGGAAGTGTGCATCAGGTGACTAACTACTTGCAAAGTCTCGTTGCTGAGAGTGAAGCTGCAGGTACCCAGATCTCCACCCTCAGAGACAAATTTTGTGGTTTTGTTGGAGCCCAATAGTACTTGGAAAAGTGACATTGCTATTGAATACAACAATATATAGTGCTGTTCAATGCAGTATTTGGTTCAGTATTTTCTGTGATCAGATTTAAAGCTGCAAATGCTTGAAGAAAAGCTATCTGGCAAACACTCTCTCACTGAGGAATTTTTATTTTTTTTTTCCAAAGCTTTTTTATCTACAGAGAGTTAAGTTAGGGTCAATGGAGAATTTAAAGTTAATAATTAATTAGGGTAGGGTGAAGTAGTAAAATGCTTGGTGGAAGAAATCATTGAGGACATTAGTGAAGGGCAGAGAAGTCAAATATTTAAAAAAAACCAAAGTAGTAATCTATTGTAGAAAATACCATGAGAAGACAGACTGCAAAAGTCCCACCTACTCATTCCTAGCTGAAAAATAATGTGTTATAATTAAGCATGTCAAGTATATATGATTATGGTCATTTGCTTCTTGAAAATACTGACAGAAATGTTTGTCTAGTGTGATCTGATAATGTATACTTAATCATAGTAACTGAATTAGAAGTTATTTTGCTAATAAGTCAAGAAGTATTCTATAGGAATTAAAGGGAAATAGCCTATAAAAATTTGACTTGACACAGAATAACATAGCTAGTGTTACACCTTGTTATTAATTAGTAACCCAAAATCTGGACATCCTGGCATTACTGAGATCAAGGTAAAAAACCTATTGTCATATTGGGAAAATAACTTTATTGGAAAAATAATTCCATGCTTTTAATGAATTTTTGCCAGATATATGGTGCTTTTACCAGTGCCTCTGCATTTTTTTTTCCCTCTTGAATTAACTATCACACTAGAACATGTTGTCAGTGTCAAAGGATACTGTATAATCAGCATGCATAGTGATACAAAAGGAATTAGCATATTCTCATGAAAGATAATAATGTACTGTTAGGATACCAGTCCTAGTATAGAGACATGTCAATGATGAGTGACAGGAACTCACATTGCACTAGATAGGCAGATGTTATGAATAACAGTTTACTTAGTGAGGGTAGACATTCTGTGTCTCAGCTGGGCCTGCAGGTTTCAGAAGCAGGTCTCAAACACTTATTTTTCTTTCTATTGCATCTTGATTAGTGTGATGTAAACTGAAGATATTGGAGAGAGATTGTGCAGACTGTACTAAAGAAACTGAAGATAATCAGTGAATGCAGTCTTTCAGCCATTCCTCTCCCAAAGTCGTATTTTAAGATATTGAACCAATATAGCTGTGGCTTGATGGGTGAAATGGATTAAAATCCATAGTAGGTGACTAAAGAGTGATCTGGGAAAGTATTTACATCTGATTCTTTTAGTAGAATAAAAAAAAATATTTCAACTTGTGGTGTCCATATGACTGTTTTTTTCCCTTCACTGTAGGATAGCTTTATGGGTTTCTCTTTCATCTGTCCTTGTGAAATGGAAGAAACCACCAGAGGAGAATTTCTAATGGAGTCTCTGCTGAACTGTACCATGAAGATGACAGTATGATTTCTGACTTCTTCCAAGAGTCCCTCTTTGAGACTTCTTTTGCATTGGTAGAAAAGAGATTAAATAATATTCTGAGGAAAACTAGCTTTTGAATGTCATAGTGGTTAATAAGTGCTGATGTGTGGATATTAAAAAAAACAATCAATGGATCTCAGCAGCAAAGAGGAAGTTTTGTTTGCATTATTCTGGCTGCAGCGTACTGCATCAGAGGGAACCAGGTGTGCGAGAGTTAAATCTTACTTTCAATGAGAAATACTTGTGGGAGAAAATGGAGGAACAGGAATAATATCTGCAAGAAAGCACAGCAAAAAGAGAGCTTTTAGCACAGCCAAGACCACAAAGAGCATGGAGGAGATGCAGAGGCAGTCCACAGAACTAATGGAAAGTAAGACTTTTTTTCAGTTTTTCTAAGTAAACTATAAAAAATGTATTGCAACCAGAAAGCACCTGAAAAATCATTTCATGGACATCCCAAAGGAGAAGACCCCTTCAAAGTCAGTTAACCCATTTTATTTTGTTGTTTTTTCTATTGTATCCTTCATCTTCTGAAATTGAGAGTGGTCATTGTTCTCACATGTGTTCTGATGTGAGAAGATACATAATACAGCCTTGCTCAGGAGTTTATAAAGCCCCATGTGTGATGTTAGAAAAAGGTGAAGGCAGTACCACCATTTCTGTATTGATTTTCATCAAGAAAAACATTAATTAGTATTTTGAATATAATAAATAATCTTGCTTTTCCTGTTGTCCACCCTCGAAATTAAAGATGCATTGCATCAGTGATCATCTTGGGAAAAAAAATGCTCTTTTTTGATGAATCCCTTTTGCTATTTAAACAGAGGGAGGGATTCAGTGCTGAATAAAAGCTTTGAATTTGTTTTACATGTTTTTGCTTTTTTATGACTCAACATTACAAAGCTGGTAGAGACAGTAATAAAGAACTCTGTATGTTTCAAGTATTCTACCATCTCTTCTTCTGGTTATCTACGTGTAGCTTTATTTTCCTATTCACTTGTTGTCAATGCATATATAGTTGTTAACAACTGATGTCTGAGGATGCCATCAGTCCAGTGGCTTGATGGTGGCAGTAAAATTTGTGCAAGGCATGAGCTCAGACCTCAGAAACGACTGTACAGCCTCAGTGTAAATACTCGAATTTTATCTGAGATAGTAAAACAAGAACATTTAGGAAATCTTGCTAAAGAATAAGTAAAATGCTGAAGAAATGTTATTTTCTAAAGTGAGTTAAAAATCTGGAGATAAGCAGAGACTACCTCTTAGCTCTGGGAGTTCATTGCACAGGCTTCTTATTGACTGGTTCTTGCTAACTGTGGTGGCAGAACTGGGTATATGGTGTTTCTTGAGGCCTTGCCAACTCATGCTGTGTTGTGTTTCTTTGCCTACAGCTAAGTTTATTGCTCACTCTAAACCTAAAGTAAATTAAAAAATAGACTGAATGTACTCTTAGAATAAAAAAGAAACAAGAAATAAGAATATGTAGTCTCCTAAGGTTTCTGAATGAATGTGGAGGTAAACATTTGAACCTAAACAAAATGCTTTTCCTTTTCTATGAATTATTCTCACACAAAGAATCAAAAAAATATTAAAATCTCTATTTGAGGGCTCATACTGTGGGATTCCAGTGACCCATAAACATTTTGTGACCTCAGAAAGCATTTGCTCTTCTTTTATAAAGAAAATTATTGCAACTTAAACTAGCTCTATAATGCATGTCTGCATACAAGTCAACATAAATTTTTGATTAGATGAATTTTGATCTAGGGCTATCAAAAGTTTTCATTTTAGATTAAAATCTTTAGTTCTTTAGATGAGATAACTTCAGTTCTTTAGATGAAACTAGATGAACAAGAAACAGCCAACAGCCATGACAGAATATTCAGGTTTTCTTACATTTAGGAAAAGTTTTTTATCAGTTCCTGGATTCCATTTGGCTTCAGATTTAGCAGAACACTACCATTAAAATACGCTGTTTATCTCTGCTTCTAGAAGATCAGTAGGTAAGACTAAGTATGGCTAAAATAAAAGATATGGTAAGGCATGAAACTACTAAGTGTGACTGACTTTGGAAGTATGACCTGAGTTTTGTCTTTTAATTACACTGACATACTACCAAAGCCAGAAGAACTAAAAAATACGGCCTTTTCAGGTATGATTACTTAAGCATTTTGCCAGAAGAAAAATGTAAATATAAAACTGAAAATGCAAATTTTGAAGAAATAGAACATCTGGTGTCAATTGCTTAGAATTATTTTGCAAATTATGTTTTACCCAGTGGCATTGTATTATTTTTACTGATTTCCCAATATTTGGAAAAAAAATATAAACACACAGTGCATGCCAGTGATTAAAATAACTCTAATAATGTAAAAATACTTCAGCTTTCACACTGTTAAGTGGTGATATTATTTGGCAGGTTAGTTATCAAAATAATGTTTTACTGAAATGTATGTAGAAATTTGTGGGCTATTCTTGTGGGAAGAGACATGGCAGTGAACAACCTGTGGTTGTATTTGTTGTGCCAGTAACACAGGAGAAGGTAGAAGAGTTGCTGGAGTTGAAATGTAAACATCAGGTTAGGAATGGCGCCCCAGTTCTTGGGGCCAGACTGAAAGATGGAGAAGCAGCATTTGAAGATGTTGCTGAGGAAATTGATGTGCTCTGTGGAAAATGAATTAGCTTCATTAAGAAATGGAGAACTTGTTGAAATAAAGGAGTAGGCACAGGAGGGATAGTCTAAGTTAAATTGAATTGGCAGCATTAAAATTAAATATAGACAAGAGTGAGGAAAAGATGTTGTACATGTAAGAGCACATCACTAAGGTTGCTGCACACTTTGAAGTAAATGTATACATTTAAGCAGATAAGTCTAAGAAAAATTATTGGAAAACCTAAATTTATTTCAGCTTCTTAACATAATACACATTCTAGAAACTAGCATGCTCAAAATATACGTACTGAAACACTGCAATATCAAGACAAGGGAAACACTGAGTAGATTATTGATGGAAAGACTGAAGTTGAATGCAAATGAAAGCTAAAAAAAATCAGATATGTAAGCATGTTAGTAACATAGACTTTGTAACATATCAGAAAAACCAGTCTTTGTAATACAGCTGTGAAACAGGACAGCAATAGTGAGTTCAGTGTGTTAAGGGAACTCACCCCATGAGAAGGAATCTCAATAATAAGGTTCAGTTAGGTAAGACAGGAAATGTCACGGGAGGTGCAGTGCACAGATTAAATTTTCAGATTTCATAAATAACTACTTCACGTGGCATAGTTTGGTAACCCCTAGGAGATACAAGTCTTGGCTTAGTTGATCATTGCCCAAGAAATGCTTCAAAATTAGGTACTTTTACATTCATAGTAGCATATTCCTATTTAATCTTCCTACAGAAACATTTTTTTTTTTCCAATCAGCGCATATATAGTTTTAGAAAAGGAAACTATGTACAAATGGGAAGTCCTGCTAAAAAGAGACTTCAGAGGCAGCCAATAGGCAGAAAGGTTTCAAGTGGTAAGTAGGGTATTTTAAATATTATGTTGATAAATGTAGTGTAATTGCATTATAATGTACCAAAAAAACTTTAGGAAGTGTGTGTGTGTGCAGAAACCTACCATGACGTTGATAAGGAGGTCTACAGAAGAAGATTTGCTTCAAGGAATTGGGAGTGCCATCTAAAGAATAACACTAAATGACATGAGCAAGACATCAGCAGAGAAAAACAGGTAAACATTTTTCAAAAAGCTTTCATAATTATGTTTAATACTTGTTTCAAAATATCAGTAAGGGAAGACTACCAGAGAGCTGCAAAGCCACTGTAGATGGTCAGTCATCAAGATGATCAAGGTACAGAATGACATGAACCTAAGGTCTTGCCAGAAAGTTATGCTTTTGCATTTGCATTTACTAATGAAGAGCTCAAGGTTGTTTCAGTACTGGAACCCTTCTTTGCAGGGGAAACGTTATGAGTAACACCTCAAATTTAGGTATTAATAGAAAAAGTTAATTGGCTGGACCAGATGGCATTAACTTGAGTTCTAAAGAATTTCATCTTTGAAAAATCTGTAGTCTGCAGTCTTTTCTTTTAGACCTTCTTTGGCGTGAGCAAAAGAGAAAGTAGCAGATCTTTTAAAGGGAATTTTGAATTACATGTAAATCTGCTATCTGTAATTGTATGCACAGCTACAAAAAGTAAAACCGATTGAGATCAGTGTGGTTTAGTAAAGGGAAGTCATACCTAGCAAATCATTGAAGGAGTGAAAAAATAGTTGGACTGCATATCTTTTTACATTGTGTACTTAGATTTTTTCAAAGCTATTCCACCAAGAACTTTTAAAGTGCATAAGATGCCTTGAGACAAGGGGAAAGTTTTCATATGGATGAATAGTATGTTAAAAATTACAGTACTTGATGTCTAATATGGTAATTCAGGTTTAAATCTTGGCTGTTGACATTCATTAATCTAATTCTTTTTTGGTGAAGATTTATTAATACAAAAGCTTGACATATTGATGATTTAGTTTGCATTGAAACAGAAAAACTTTGAACATTTCAGCCATCTTTATGAGGTGGGAAAAGCACTGCTTTAGAATCTTAAGTTCTTGCTGACCTCTTCCTGAAGTCATCTGAAGAATTCAATGATGAGGATATTCAAGGACTGAGTCTATAAACACTATCCAAAAAATCTGAAGTTGTTTCAAACCTGTTAAGTCACCTGAGTCTTCTGTACAAGAGTTGCAAAGCTGTGTGTCTTCCCCTTCCCCCCACTCCCTACCCCCCAGATTATGTAGTGGAACATTTGGGCACTTGCAAAGATGAATAAATGTATTAAATGAATACACCAAGTAGCAAGATCTTTGTAATATAAATACTAGATTGCATTAAATGCAGCTGCCTTTATCTTGTACTTAAACCTGTGAGACTATATCTTGTTTTAAAACTTTATGGCTTTGTTTTACAGCTGTAAAACAGATTACACCAACACAGAAAAAGTATGTAATATCATATACATTATTCTAAAGCCAGAATATAACCATTTGAACATGCTGACTGCAAAGCAGATCTATCAAATACTCAAAGAAAGGTGCCAGCAAAAGATGTGATTTTTATAATGGGCCTTGTGTATGAACAACTTTCGTAGTAAGTGTTTTGGCCAGAGTAATGATTTTTACTATATAAATAAACTGATGCAATCCCTATGTAAATAGTTAGACTGCAATAAAATGAAAGTATGTCAGTATGTTGACTCTCGTATGTGATACGTAAGTATCTTCTTACTGATACATTGCATGTTCTGAAGAAAACTGTTTCTTTTGGTCATTATGTAGTTAAGGTAATTATGGCCAAGGTCACAGGAGCAAAATTCTCTCTAATAAGCCTCTCTTCTCACTGTTGGGAAGTTCATTGGACAAGAATTCACGGATCAAATAAATATGCATACCCTTGTGAAAAAATATTTTCTTTTACATGATGAGAGAGCAAAGAATTTAGATTTCTGATCAGCAAGAACAATTTGCACGTTTGTGCTGTGAATGTTTCCCCTAATCGATTTCTCTTGGTGCTGTGTTGGTTTGTACATTCTTCATGGAATGTTCAGTCTAAACTGAGTGTATATATACAAATCACCTTGTGGATTAAAGGACATGTTTCATATGGCCTGAATTTCAGATTTTACTTCCTAATCTTATTTACAGTTTCAGTGCTGCATTGCTCTTTACTTCTGTCATGAAGTGTTGACAGAAGTAGTCCTGAGATTTTTGCAGTAGCACTTAATACTATAGTGAATATTATTTTGCAAGATAGATAAGGTTTCAGTGAATCCATTCTCAAGCCATTGTGACTCTTCCAGATAGCACCAACAGAAACAGGTTTGTGAAAATTTAAAAATTATATGCAATTAGTATAATGTTGGTGTAACTAAAGCTTATCTCTATTAGGGCTAGTAATAGCAACAGAAATTTACTATATTGACAAAAATTACAGTAAATTTACATCTGACATCAATGACTTAGCTATGAATATCTCTGTAAAGGAGATAGATATGTGAGTGAATATTATGTCTGCACAAAGAACATTTTATGTTTCTTGAAATGGAGAGAGTTGCTTTTAGTGCATTTGATTTTTCTTTTTAAAGCCCACCCTGACTGACACAAGAAAATGCTTAGACAAGCCTGAACTTTTACAGGCCTTAGGCACAGGCTCTGTGAGAAAAATAACTGAAATACAGCAAACCTCTGGGGTCTGATCTTTGTGCAGGGACTATTTCTGTTCTTATTTGTACAATGCCTCCTACAATGGGGATATATCTTCTAGGCAATACAATATTGTGTAAATAATAATGTTAGAAGCAGGAATTTTATTGAAATTATATTGTAAACAGCTGGGAAAAAAAATTATTATGTGCCAGCCATCTTCAAAAAGATTCTCTGGATGTGTTTATGTGTATCAACTAAGGACAAGCAAAACCAGAAACAACAGGATTTTGAGTTTAGGAATGGCTCATACTTTCCTTCCATCAATTTTCCCTAATATTGTGATGACAAAGTGCCATCACTGCATGTTCAACAGTCATAGAAGTGAAAATCAATGGAAATTTTGTGGGCTTGCAAATCTTTTTTCATAGTGCCATGTAAATATCAGGGTTTGCTACGAACAATATGTGAGCTGAAAGAGGAAGGATGGTGCAGTGAAAACTATGGTATGATGCATGTCCAAATGTTTGGTGCTAATGTCTTGCTGAGTCTTAAATGTCCAACCTTCTAGGTACTTTGCTGTAAATTGGTAAGTACCTATTACATAAAAATGGTGTTGCACTGCCTGCTGTGCTGGAAAGCCCATAACCTGTTCAGGTGGGTGGCAGTTTTTACAGAGACCAGAACTTCATATTGGCTTTATCACATGGTCTGGAAAATTACAGTGGCACATTTCAAATAGAATACACATGCTACCCTTTATGGAATTCTCATTAATGCTCTAAGTTCTACACTTAATAGGAAACTTCAGCTTGGAATGGACAAAAATTCTTAATAAACTTTCGAATTAATATTTTATCACACCAGACACTCACATGAAAAGGTCTATGTTGCAAAAAAAAGGACAAAAATAAAATAATTATATTTATTAAAATATTTATTTATTTTTTTAATATATGCATTTGAATATTTTAGAATGGGTTTATGAGAGTTTTTGTAACTTTGACTTAGCCTCCCTTATAGGTGATTCCAAAGACATAGCTAGCAAAGGCTATTTATCACTTGTGGCATGTTCTATTAGCCTCTATTTTGACCACTTGGGACCTAACCAAGACTCCTTGTGTCTTCACAGTATGTATTAGCTCTTACTTTATTGCTGGCAATGTAATATTTGTTTCTGATAAAGTCTATAGGATTTTTCCACTTGAATTCTGTTCACTTTTGCAGTTTTGGGGATCTAATTTTACAGTACAAATTCAAATATGGTGATACCAAGAAAGTTGAGCTACAAGAACTTAAAATTCTTAAAACGCTGGCCAAATTGCCACCTTTTTCAAGTGAGAAAAATCAAAATTCTGGTTCTGCTGAAGGGAAAAAAAGATTTTAGCTATAGGACTAAATAGGCTGTGCCCAATGCTTTACATAACCACAGTACTTGCCATGAATTTTGTTCTGTTTCCTCAGAACTTTCACCGATTCCCCTGATGTCAATATATTTAATGAGTTGTAAATCAGTGCCAAATTTAGCTTCTACCTGCAGCACTAAACCAACAAAAGCAAAGCAATTCTGAATTCACTAAATCTTAATGTTGTTTTAAAATAGTTTTTAATGGGGTTAATTTCTTTAGGTTTTTCTTTCTCTCAGGGTAGTATAACTTGATTAATATAGTTTCCTTTCATTTTGACATTGTAACACGGTCTCATTAGGCCTGCAATGAAATTGAATTGCCGTCATAATATCACATCATAAAGGCATATTAGCAAAATCTCTATAGACTTCTGTTGGAATCATTTTTCCATCATAACCTTAATGTCATTGAAGAAGGCTCTTCCTGAGTGTAGGAAGAAAGCATCAGAAGAAACAAACTGGTGCTGGGACTCTCATTTTTAAGACCTAGATTCGTCTGTATTTCTTCACAGTTATATCAAACTAACTGGTTTAAATTTTACAAATACTGTGTAGTATCTCAGTTGTAACTCCAGCTAATTCTATTGCTTACTGTTTTCGGGATTTATGTGTTCATCTCTCAAAAGTCTTATTAGCCGGTTACACTTCACTATTTTGTTAAATGCTCTTCATAACCCCTGCTCTTCTTACTTAGGCAAACAAGATCAGTTTTATCCATTTATAAACCAACAAGATATCGCTGACATCTTTTGGTGGCACGCGGGAGTTGTCAAACTTTCAGCTATCTTTTGATCCCTTTTGTCTTCTCCGTAAAATGAATTTTAGTCATCTTCACTGATTTGCTGTCTTTAAGTCTGGTTGGTTGGCTGCATTTTAAAAAGCTGAACATTTTACACAGCTGAACTAAAATTGATTTTGCCAGTTGATTACAGGGCAGAATTTAAAACTTGGGTAACTGTTTTGAAGTTTTTTGGAGACAATTTCTGAAGTTTAATTTCTGGATTGAACTCCTTTGTTTTCATTACCCTTACTTGTTTTAACAGTGTTTGGGTGGGTTAATCAAGGAACAGAACTCTTAGTTCAATTAGGCAGTACGTAAAGTTAGACATAAAGTAGGCAGTATGTAAAGTTAGACATATATATTATATCTTATTAATAGCCATAACATTTTAATGTAAATTAAATGCTTCAGATGACAGATAACATATAAAAATTCTTAGTGGTTACGTTCACTTTATAAAACTGTTTTTTCTTGTATGATATTCTGTCCTTTTCCAGCTGCTCTAATAAATTACAGCTTTAAAGATCAGCTGCAAAATCAAAGTATATGATCCAGATACAGTCTTTTTCAACCATCCCAGAGACAGGAAAGGGGATGTTGTAGGAAAAGTTCAGATTCTGCTCAAAATAAAAAAGTTTTCTCTGAAGATGGAATCTATGATTCACCCCATTCATCTGGAAATTTTCCTTCACACAGAAAGTAAGATAGAGAAAAAGGATTACTGTGAGTAGTAAATGACTCACATTTGGTGGAAGTTGCCCGTCTCCAAAAAAGAGTGAGCCAGGATCATTTAGGAACACAACCACTCTCCTCATTTGCAGTATGCACAGAAAAATCTAATTCCACAAAGTACATGTAGTAAGCTTGAAGGTATGTTCATGAGCAGTGAAGTTGTGGGATACATGTTTGGTGGTGGAGCTATTCTTTATTCCTTACTCCCTTCTAATTGGAGCCAATAGGCCAGTACCTTTTACAGTTGTGTAAAGTCTCTGGCAAATTTTATTCTGTTCTTCCAATCAAAACTTTTTAATTGTATTACTTTATTTGGCTTAAGTGTTTTTCAAGTTAATAACTTTTCAGTGACAGTGCCCTGTCACTGAACAGTTGCAGTTCGTACCACAGCATACAGATGCTTTGGAGGAGTGCATGCTACAAACACAGCTTTGCAAATTGAAATATCTGAAGACATTTGCATGATTAACTCCCAGACTATCCTGGGATGATTAGATCTGCCGGAGTCACATGTTTAAAGCATTCAGCCAATTTAATCAGTCTGAAAAGGCTTAATTTATTTCCAAGTGTTTAGTGTGATTATTGGTTTAAATGATAAACAAAAGTTAACAAAAAAAAAAAAAAGGATGTGGGTGGTGCATCACTTATTACTTTATGTAACAAGGCGTACTGATATAATGTGGCATATTCTAACACAGAATGAGAAGTATATGCAATTTTTTTTCATATTGGCAACTATGTATTATGTTAAAGTAAAATATGTAACAAAAGCAACACCTCCTTCTTTGTCAGCCCCCACTCTCCTTCTAGCCTGTATGATCACAGCCTGAATTTTCACAGCTCCTGAATCACTGAAGTACATTTTCAGTACAGAGCTAGAGAGTACTGAGAAATGATGTGACAAGCGTTGCTCTTTCTCTCTCACTTTCTTTCTCTCTTGAGTATTCCTCCCAGTTCTTTAAAATGAGGAAGAAATTTAATTTAGGTGAAACTAAAAACTGTTTATAAGGAGCATTGCAAACCAGGAAAATTTCTAATTGTAATGGTTTTGTTGCTGTTTGAAATACAGCACAAAAGCAGTCTGCAGTTTTTCAGAGGGCATCTTTTATGAAGATGTTTATTAATCTAAGGAACAATAGTATCATTTATGAACCTTGGCTGTGTCATCATACTAGGCTTTTGTATTTTGAAAGTATCACTAAACATTAACTGTCTGCTTAAATTAAGCAGCATCCCTATGAGGAAGGTAAATATTATTAAAGCTGCTGAAAATTATTATCCACTAATAATTATTTGATGAAAAACTGCCTGGCATTATTCATATCATTCACTCAGGTGTCTGGGAAGATGCTTCTCTGGCTTACATTGAGAAACCAGAGGTGCTGATGGTGGGGAGTTTGCCTAGTGTCAAAGAGAAAGCCAGTGTGAGAAATCAGCTACAAATCGTTGTCTTTATTGCTGCAGTGTATCTTTAAACATACTGCACTTCATTTTACATGGACACCCTTGGAAAATCCCAACAGGCTGTTTGTACAGCCCAGTATGGTGGCTGTTCTTTACCTGTTGTGGTGCATGTACCTTTTTAGTAAATACTTCTTAAGCATTTCTTCTCACTGGAAACTTTGTTTGTTTGTTTGTTTTAAGCATATCAGAAAGAAATACTTTCCTCAACATAGATTCCCCAATCAAGCAGATTTATGTCTTATTTGCACACAAGGTGTCACTACTGGTTTGTATGGTGCAGTGCTCCCCTGAGCTGGTGGTGGTGCACAAGGGTGCTGCTCCTGGGTACAGCAAGTCCCATCTTACTCTGCAGTTATGAAAGTGATTATGGGCATACAGTTTGTGTGTTGTCGCTGATATAAATGAATATACTTGTAATTCTTGACGACTTCTTAATTTCTGTGTATTCAATTTCACAAACACATGGTGAATTGTTGAGGTTGCATTTATCTCTCACCTTTCCAAGTTCATCTTGGGCAGTTCAGAGTGAATATGGTGTTTATGAAACGTAAACAGGCTGGGTTGTGGAAGGGTGGATGCTGCTGTGGTCATGGCACTCTTGTTCCTAAGTGTGGCAGCATCTACAGTGTGATAAATCAAGTGGAAAAAATAACCTTCAGTAATGCCTTTCTAGAACACCTCAGAATAAAACTTAAATCATTACAGTGCTGGGTAAGTACAGTATAAATATAATCCTAACCTAATCTGTGTAGCATTCTGTGTGTGCAAATATACTTGCAGTATTTCAGACACCACAATGTACCAGTATAAATTTAAAAGATATTCTTAGTATCCATAGAACTTCTTTCAACTCACTTGGAAAACAAACTGATAATTTTGGATTTTGTTCCTAAAACCAGTATTGTGCTTTTAAGCTTCTGGTATGATAAAAGTGCAAAATGGATCTTCAGAATTTTCAGAAGTGGTTTGGAAAAGAACAGGGTGTAGCTCTGAGGGGAGAAGTAAAAAGTATTCCATGTGGGTAGTGCCATGGGTAAAACGGCCTTTGACTTGGGGAATTTTTAGTGATTTTAATTTACTGGTGATTAATAACAGCTTCTGATCAGTTACCAAGAAAAAAACCCAAAACAAAAACCAAACCCACCCCCAAAACCAAAGTAACCCGTGAACATTTAAATAAGCACACTTCCTCCTCCTTTCTCAGCCCCCATTTAACCCAGTAGCCTGTCCCCTG
>NW_009925195.1:0-28063 GCF_000696875.1 Nestor notabilis
GATAGCTTCTGGAGAGGGCCCACATTGTCCTACCCTGTCTTTTATTTGTTACGTACCTATAGAAGCCTTTCCTGTTATTTTTGACGTCTCTTGCCAGATTTAATTCTAACTGGGCCTTAGCTTTCCTGACCTGATCCCTGGCTTCCCAGACAACGTTCCTGTAATCTTCCCAGGTTGCCTGTCTTTGCTTCCACCATCTGTAAGCTTCTTTTTTCCCTCTAAGTTTCCTCAGCAGCTCCTTATCCGTCCATGGAGGTCTCCTGGCCCTCCTGCCACACTTCCTTTTAGTCGGGATGCAACGCTCCTGAGCCTGTAGCAGGTCAAATAGCTTCTCTTTCTTGCAGTACCATGTGTCTTCACAGTTCAACAGAAATGCAAAGGTGGCTTTCTAGAAATCTGAAGATAACATTTTTTTGTTGTCTGAAGATAATCAAAATCTATAAAGAAAACCTTCAGGTTTCTCTGAAAAGTGCTAAAAGCAGTATGTGATTGTGAAGTTTCTGAACAGCATTACAAACTAAATGATCAGAATTATGACTGTTTTTTCAGAATGACCTTGTAGAGCTGTGTGCCTGTTTAGTTGTGCCTTACTCAAGTAGAGACATAAGTATGAAACAGATAATAATGTTCACAAAATAAGTACCTTTAAAATACGTGCAAGCGTTCAAGATGTCAGCTACTTTTATGCTGGGCTGTAAAAGGATACACACATATGGAACAGTTGTTTAGAAATTAGGTAGGACTTCAGGTCTCCTTGATAAAAATTCAGCAGAACCAACACCATTCAGAAACTCAGTCTAAAAGTACCAGTATTTTTAGAAGCAAGAAAGTAACTTCAAGCAAGAGATAAGATTATCTTTCAAAACAAGTATATCTAAATTGTACCATATAATGAAAAGTTAGGCACAGAAGGACAAAAGGAAAGGAGGAATAATGCAGCCCTAGGAAAAAGGAGAATGATTTTACATGTATTTTAGTGGATTTGGGATAGCTACTTTTTCATCTGACTCTACTATGACTGAATTTTTCTAATTCTTTCATCTTTCATTTGATTAAAACCTAGCACTAATGCACAAGACAATGGAAAATGGAACACAGTCCTCAAACACATTTCATTGAGTTAGCTAACAAAATATCAAAAATTTAAAAGTATAAAACATAATTATAAATATACTAAATGGCATTTTAATTCAAGAATTCTGAGTAATAATTTTTAAAACTGCCATCATTTTACATTTCTGAGTGTGTGTGAGAGCTGATTGCACTGATAAACGGACACATTCTCCAAAGTCACCAAACGCATGCATACCTTAAGCATATACTTTGTTAAAATAAGTGCAGGATTGTAAATGTGTTTTGATGGACTTCATCCAACTCTGATTATTAGTAGTATTCTCCCTTTGCAAAAAATTACCTGGTTAAAAATTCATAAATGCTAGAATGTCAGAAAATGAAATATGGTGGAATGCAGCCTGTTCCCAGCTAAGTATAAATCTTCATTACTTGTTAGCACGTATCTGACAAATGCCCTCCCCTACACACAAATGTGTAAAGATGTCCAAAAGTCAACTGCTTTTTAGGAGATTGGTTTGGATGTAATCTATAAGATTTTGTAATAGATCTAGGATTAGAGTACAAGTTTAAGATCCAACTTGTCAGTACACAGCAGTATTCCAAAGGAGAAATGGGTTCAGGCTGACTCCATCATGATCAGCTTCTTCCCCACTTCTATGTTACAGTTTATTTTGTTCTGAGCTGAAAAGGTTATCTTTCTGTGTCTGCCTGCTCTTAGGCAAGTGAGTGACTGTCGTGGTTTAAGCATAATAGAACCATAGAATAGTTAGGGTTGGAAAGGACCTTAAGATCATCTAGTTCCACCCCCCCTGCCATGAGCAGGGACACCACACACTAAACTATGTTGCCCAAAAAGATATAAGTAGTTTGCTTAGAGGAAAATGGTTTCATATGTCCCCTTGTTTCCTGCATTGGCACACAACAAAGTGAACTGGTATTAATTTTAAAGGTTTGACTTTTCTGTGAGTAGTGACATTAGTATTTACACATTCTATCTCTTCATTAACATCTATCAGTATGAAAAGATATAAATACGTCTTTCATACTTCAGAAAAAGGATTTAGGGAAATAATAGTTTAGTGTGTGGTGTTCCTGCTCATGGCAGGGGGGTTGGAACTAGATGATCTTAAGGTCCTTTCCAACCCTAAATATTCTATGATTCTATGATAAAGACAAGGAGGTTTTTTGTTAGTCGCTGGCAAAACAGACACATCTTGGGAAAATCCATTTATTACAAGTTAAAAATATATATAATTACTGATTTGGGTACGGAGGAGCTAAAAACCAAACATTAGAACACAGGGAAACCACCTTTTCTTCCCCCTTCCCCAGGCTAAACTTCACTCCATTCCAGACCTCTGTTTCCCTTCTTGTTATTGCCAGAGGTTGCCCCAGTCCCTTCAGCCCCGCAACGAGTGAATAGGTCCTTTCAACCCTAACTATTCTATGATTCTATGATTCTATTCTAATTGAGAATACTTGTAATAAACTGAGGTTATATGCTGTTTACCTGTATGAATAAGGATAAGAAAGTAAAGGAAATAACCTTTCTCCTCTTTCTTTCTCTGGTGTCTGCAGTATCTGGAAGGAGAGGAACAAGAAGGCAAAAGTTACAGAGCAAAGTAATTTTATTCATTAGACCAACAGATAAAGTTGGCAAAGAAAAAGAATTTTTTTGCACAAAGGCCTTTATTCAGAGATAAATAAGCATTCAAGCACCTTTCCCTGAATTGCTGGTTAGGAAGTAAAAGATGTGAAGGGTTTCTTCCCTGCATCTTGTTTCTGCTGATGCTCTCAACACAGCAATGTGTGAAAGTTTCAAAGTCACTTATACCCATTTATGCTGTGGTACTGCAAATATTAATTGCTAGATGGTGCCTTGCAGGTAGAATCATCCTTTCTGCTGTGGTTCCACTAAACTTTACAATGACTCCTCTTGAGAAAGATGATGAAAGAACAGTAAGTCACAGCTCATGTCCTCCTTTTCACTGTTGTCTACTTGCCCCAATGCCTGAATCCCTTGTCAAATTTAATCCAAGTTAAACAAGAAAGAAACAGGGCTTAAAGCCATGTTTCCTAACCCAGCATGTTTATTTCGGTAATGAAAGTTAGCAAGCTTGTTTTAGAAGTATATTTGATAGTGACAAATATAGAAACACTACACACTGCCTACAAACTTTACTAGGTTGCACATGCACACAAGTGTTATTCAGAATATTTTCAAATGGCTATTTAACCATATTTTAAAAACCAATATGCATATGCAAAATACAGCTTTTAAAGTCCTGTGCAACACTGAAAAATCACATTTCAGCCTTACATAATATGTGGAAATCACTCCCACAGCTTGGGGCTCACCATGTGTCATGATTCTAAAAAGTGTCAGGACAATAGTTCCAGTCAAATTTCTGTTACATATGGGAAATTAATCCTTGAATTACCAAGAAACAATTTCACACTAAATAGGCACAAATACTATTTAGCATTTTTTATTATACCCTCTGTCTGATTTTACTCCACTTGCTGTGTTATATCTATAAATTCAGGGACAGACACTGTTTTCAGCTCTGGGCCCCCCAACAGAAAAGTATGTGGACCGGTTGGAGCAAGTCCAGATCAGGGTCACAAAGATAATCAGAAAGCTGGAAGCACCTCTCCTATGAAGACAGGCTGAGAAAGTTGAGCTTGTTCAGCCTGGAAAAGAGAAGGCTCCAGGGAGACCTTGGAGCAGCCTCCAGTGCCTAAAGGGGGCTTACAAGAAATCTAGAGATTTTTACAAGGGCTTATAGGGATAGGACAAGGGGGAATGGCTTTAAGATGAGAGAGGGCAGAATTAAATTAGATATTAGGAAAAAATTCTTCACTATGAGGCTGGTGAGGCCTTGGCACAGGTTGCCCAGAGAAGTTGTGGCTGCCCCATCCCTGGAAGTGTTCAAGGCCAGGTGCTTTGAACAACCTGGTTTAGTGGAAGATGACCTTGCCCATGACATGTGGCTTGGAACTGGATGATCTTTAATATTCCTTCCAACCCAAACTGTTCTATGACTCTATGAAATAGAAAAAAAGTAAGATAATAATGAGTTACCTTTAGCGCTAAAAACCATCAAAACACATAGGATAAAATAACATTGCCTTAACACAGGCATCTTAAAGGTCTAGATTCATACGGACACTGTAATTATTACCAGAGTTTGGAGAAAGACACATCATATCTTATAGATTACAGAAACGTCTTCAGCTTTTATCCTGTGATATAAAAACAGGAAAGTTCAAACAGGTCCAAATTTCTATAAATAAGAGATACTGTATTACAGTGTTCTGTGAATGTGTCAAGTCTTGAAGAGCCAGATTGTGATCCTGGCTTTGTGCCCACACCAGAAATTATGAGGTGGTTTAACATTCATGCTGCCTACATTTGCTGCCTATATAACTGCTATCAAGATTAGAAGCAAGGACCCTCTATAGGACCATGGATTAACCATCTTTACAGGTGGATGGAGAATGGTCAACTAGAAAGTTGACTGTAAATGGCACAAAGGTCTCTAGTGCATGGACTGAGTAGTGATACAGAGTTATCTGCTCTAAATAAAGACTGATACGCACTGGCATATTTCCCTACCTGGATAAGAGAGTGGGAAAGAAGTGTGAGAACAAAACTCTGTGGCATTGAGTCATGATGTAACTTTTTTTAGGCTTGTTAATTATCATTGTTGTTAACCTATGAGTTAATCCTAATTTAATTTTTGCACAGTGGGGAAAGAGCCCACTCCTGGCTCCTGGTATCTGCAGTTCCATCTGTCCTAATAAATAAAAGAGGGAGGTTGCTCTATGCCTGCTTAACTGGTAATTTTTTCCCTAGTTATTCTTTAGACTGCTCCAAATATCTTTCTTCAAGATATTTGCAGGCTTTTAGAGACAGTTAGTTTCATGAAATGATCCCAGAAGTCTATGCAGATGAAACTCAGTTTTCTGCCAGTTTTCCCTCCATATACAATCCTTCGATACCATCCTCACAGGCTAATCACCCAGTTGCACCTCACATATCCTGATGTCACACCTCAAAATTTCCAAAACATGATCCTCTGAGTTTCCTTAATGCTACTCAAGGATGCTCCAGCATAGTTTTAACATTAGTTTAGACACTTTAATCTTTGGGGAGAAGGGGGAAACCTGTCTAAATCTGTCTAAATCCCTAGATCTGTAAAATAAAGGCTGTTTCTTGGGGCCTTAAGTATTTAGCTGAAACACAGAGGTAAGTACTATGCAGTGTGGATCTGGTAAACCTATACAAGGCTGGCTATTTCTAATCAGTCTGGAAAGGAGCTGGTCCTTTTCACTAGATCTCAGAAACTTTCACTCATTAACTATTCTTTACTTAATAGTGTGAACATAGTCTCAAGTTGCTGTCTGTTCATTGGCCATTACTGTCTTTCCCCTGCTGTCGATTAATTTATGAAAAATATCAAGTGTAGAGCACTGCCATGAGAAAGCAAATCTGTGAATATGGGAATCCATAAATACAAATCATAATTTTAAAAAGCAGACATTTACATCATTTGGGGGTCTTTTACACAGACACTGTTTATCATATTCTTCTTTGAATGCACTAACATGACCGTAACAACTTCTAGTGCTATTGTGAAGGCAGACCTCTCTTTTATAAGCTGAACACTCCAGTCATCTTCCCACTCATTACATCCTACATGTTGTCAATCTTAGTTTCAAAAACTGCCAATCAGAAATGCAGTAGGTGATACGTGTAATATTTTTTTAACCACACGAAGGTGGGCCTTTCTTTAATTTTCTTTTATTCTTTTGATTGCAAAATACAGTATATGTCTTGCCTAGAAGCAAACATAATAGTACATGAAAAACAGTATTTTGAAAACTGAAAACAGAACTTTGGTATAGTAACCCTTACAGCTAAATAAAGTCTTATTGTTATTTAAACATCATCCTGATTATTTACTACAGTGGTTCCAGATATTCTAATTGCCTCTTTAGACTTAAGGTTATTGATTTAGTAAGAGAAATTTTTAAATATTGACAAAAGAGAGAAAATAAAAGTCACAATAATTTGCTGAAGCACATTGTGGCTTCTACAGTTATATCAGTATCTGTGAGCAAGCTGCCAAGAGGAGGAGACAAGCTGCCAGAAATGTAAAGGAGGAGAGGGTAGCACAGGAGTGGAAATAAAGACTGTATTAGGTGGGTGATTAATCTGACTCAGTATGAGAGTTTTTATGTTTTAATACTAAACCAACAAATGCTAGTATTGCTGTAGATGTACAGATACCTTGTATAACACTGTAAACTACTGTAAAATGCTGATCTTATTTAATTCACCTGTGGAATTTCTGTGCAAGTTTTTTTTTTTTACTGTTTGAGGAACTACATTGTTGACAAATCCTTCAAGCAATCTCAAGAGGCTTACCCACTGCCATTGGTATCAGAAAACAGCAGTTTCACTTATCCTTATAAAGCCTCTGATGACATGTAATTTAAATAACTTGCTAGACTTGCTGAGCTGGTTTGCTTCTAAGGCATTAAGGCTGACCAGTTGGTGATCTATTATGGTGTTATAGAATTGGTACTGAAATTACTTAGCAGTAGGTACATACAGAATGAAAAATCCTCAACAGAGAAGAGAATACATGAAAACAATATTGCCCTTTCTCTTCTGGCACTAAAAAAGTGTTTCCCTCCTGTCCTCCCTAGTAACTGAATTCTTTTCAGTGGTGATTCATAGAACTATTTGCTGAGGTACTTCAGCAACAGGGTACATTTCCAGTTCAGACCTGAATGACTTCATGGATTTTGTGGGATGGTCAAGAAGTTAAACTCTCATGGTGGTTATTACATCTCTAAAAAATGCTCTACTTACACAGTTTGAACTAGCTTAAGCCTTCATGTCTGACAAATGTTGCTTGTAATGAAAATATTTACATACTCCTAACTATAGAGACTGTCAGATGTTGCTAAAATTACCAGCATTGCACAATACTGAAGGCAACATGAATGATTATCAGCCACTAAAATAAACAGGTTCTGTGTTCCATAAAGCCTTATCAACTCTAGCTTCTCATCTTTTAAAAAATTCTTTCTGTGCCTCAAAAAGTACTGACTTTCTCTAATGGAGTGTTATCACATCTCTCCCAGTCCTTGACACACAGGTTACCAAGAGAATAGACTAATTTTCTATTTGTCTGACTGCTGTTTTCTGCAAGGACTCTTTGAACTATAATCTATTGTATGGCTAATCCTTTAGTTTAATTCCGTATTTATTGGGATAACTGACAAGGGAGAGGTAGCTAAATAGCATTCCAAATTCCTCGCCCTGTTAAGGAGCAAGGAAGTTAAGAACCCACAGAATGCAGATATCATATCGATGAGCTTTCACACCCCCCTTTTTTCTTTTTTTAATTTATTTTAATTTTTGACACTAGATATTGGAATTTCTCAGCATTCTCATCCATAACTTGCTATTCAAGGTTTCATTGCTTTATTGCTAGTGAGAAGCAGATATCTGTTCCCTGTCTAGGGAATGGTGGATACAAAAATCTCCTGATTATACCTATTGATTATGTCACATGTAAAAACGAGAGTAATTTCTAACAATGAAGCTAATAGCTCATGTGACCAGAGTCACAAAGTGGGAAATGCTTAAAACATTCTAAAAAGTGTGTAAAAGATGGACTAGATCTAATTTCTGAGTGAAAATTCAGAGGTTGGTACTTTTTTCATACAACTGCTTCTGACCTCAATTTGTCTAGCCTTTCCTACTTTTGCAAAGTACTTAGAGGTTTTTGGGAAAGACACTATATTAAGAACTGGATTTTTAGTTCAGTGAGATGCTTATGCATTGGAGTAATGGAGACTTAAGGCTAAAGGAATACAAGAATATGCAAAATTAATTGGATGTGGTGCATTCTCTAACTCCTTCCCTTTCCAGAAAGCAAAGATGTGAGATGAATGAGATCATCTTCACCTAGTAAGAGCAGGAAATAAGACTTTAATTTGTTGTTACTTGTCAGTAACAGTCATCACGATCTTAATGTCAAGGTGGCACAGAGTTGATTAAAACTTTGTAGAACCACACATCTCCCCTTGGAATGCTCAAATAACAGCTAAATATGGCAATTTCTCTATTAAATATTTGTAGAATAACCAGAAATATATTTACAAGTACTAGAGAGTGGTGTTGATGTGCAAAAGTGAATCTTGAACTGCATGTTAACTTTTCACTCTATACAAAAGAGAAGAAAGTGAAAAGAGAAAATATAAATAGTAGCCCTCTTGACTATCTGTCCACATCCAATTGCTAAATAGTATGATTCTTCATAACTCAACTGGATTGCTTCCTGTTTGTGTTTCTCTTAAAAAAATGGTTCTAGACATTGAGTAAATGAACTGAGAGACAGCAAGAATTTTTTTGCATTATAAAGATCCACTGGAAAAATGTACTGGGAAAATAATTAAATCATGCAGGTGTTGATAAATTCAGCAATTCCTTAAAATTTCATATGTATAAAATAACACGTGAGTATAAGCAATTTTAAATACCAAACCCTTCAACAAGGAGTAGATCAGGAAAAGCAGATCTTATTATAGACTATATACTTTTTAGCATTAATTTTTCACTCTGACAAAAGCACCAAATAAAAGAAGGTTCTCCCAAGTACTAAAATAGGCTATAGCAAAGAAATTGGAAAAGTGATGGAACACATACATACCAGATGGCTTTGGTTTTATGTTCCAACAGAAGGATGTCATAATTCCGTTCTTGACTACAGTTCTTTACATAAAAGACACCAAAATAGAATGTATCAGAAAATCATATTCTACTGTAGTAATTTTAGGAGTCCCAATACATAAAAGGAAATGATTGGTTACATCACATTTATTTAAAATGCTTAACATCTCTGTACAGTTAAAAAAAAATAAGTACAGGCTGCATAAAAAGCCATCTAAAGTTATCTAGCAAAGAAACAATAAGTACAATTTTGCATCTGGGCTCCTGTTCCTTTTTCTAAATGTTAGATGTCTTGTTCTATCAGACCAGAGTTCTCTTTTGAGAATATTTAGTGAGCTGAATAAAATTTGCCTTTTTTTAAACAGTGGCTAATTGTCTAGTTTTGTACAGCAGTTTACACACAAATCCAGAAAAGGACTTAATTCACTGAGAGATATTCAAACCTACATCTCAGATCTGTCCATTTCAGCTATGTATGCAGGAGTTCCCTGGCCAGAATAAGAGCATGCAGTTTCTGTAGTTTAGTAGACAAAGCACTCTGGGGTATGGTCAGAATTTTGAGTTTGTTCATTTCATGTTAGACATACGCTCAACTAAAGACCAAATATGAAGAGAAGGCAGTTAGGAAAGGTAGGGGTTGGGCTCCTTCCTGCCTATTCTTCTGGCCAAAATTCTCCCTCCCTCTCCCTCTTAGACAGTGTACCAGAGATTGAGGATCACCTCAAATTTAATAGTCCCAAATGAGAGTTTCTCCATTATGAACTAATGTTAATATAGATATTCTGAAGTGCTGTTTTGAATGTAGGAGTTTAATTTCTGCTTAAAATTCACTTTGATGTCTAGAATGAACCTTACTTCCAATACTTTATTCAAGTATCTGAAAATTTATATTCTATTACTAGACAATATTCTTCCAACAGTATTTTAAAGAGCAGAGTTTGAAATGACAGGCCTTTCCAAAACAAGGGAATACTTCAAATTTATTACAGACATACACTTTCTTATGGTTAAAAAAAATTAAAAAGGAAGGAAGGTTTACAATGACATGTTCTCACAAGTTCTCTTATTTTTCTGTCTCATCTCTACAAAGTGAACCAGGAAAATATTTCTCTTTAAAAGACAATTACAGATTAGACAATACAAGACAAATACTGATGTAATCTACTACTCTTACTGAAGATACTTCTACTGAAATAAAATTTCTTACCAGAATTTGGATAAGGGGAAGGTAAAGACGGAAATACAATTTTCTAATAACTGGATAGAACTAAACAGAAGTAGGATGCTTTGGCAAAAAATATAAAGGTAAAAAATTAACAGGCATGTTAAAAATAAAGTAGAGATAATAGTAATTATTATAGAAAGAGTAACTTTGATATGTATTATATGACAGGACACATAAAGAATGGTCTTTGAAAATAAGGTCTGCTACTGGAAACAATAATTTACAATAGAAGTAAATTGTTATTTAATTTTTCTATGTTGTATTAGAGATGCATTGGAATGGAAAAATTAAAATATTTTGAACATAAAATGCATGAGAAGTGAAAGATATTGACACCAAAATGTAGGAAAAGGAACTAGTTATGCTGTGCATGTCTTTGTGCAGGAATCTTTGCAGAGTTAACTCAAGACATGAAAATCGTGTTTCAGGGTATGTCTCCTCAGGACATCACTGCCATACAGATAGAGTCGATAAGATATGTGTGAGCTAAGTCACCTATGCATGCTGTCAAACAACTTAGCACTCCATTTCACTTCACTCTGCAGTTCACTGACTGTTCACACTGCTTGTATGTCAGTTTGCTCCTGGGCTCCCTTTTGAACTGCCACAGCTAGTTTTCTCTCAGGGAAACTTCAGATGGGGATAATTTACTCCAAAGTAAACCTATAGGCAGTACGAACAAGCTTGCAACAGGTCTATCTCCCTGTCTGCAATGCCACAGTCAAATACACACACACATACGCATACATGTACACGAGTCCTCCACTGCAGAGCCAGACCTTGACTGCCCACAAGTTCTCATGTCATACTTCCAGCCATACAAGTCACACTTTCAGTAGAATTTTATAAAAACACCCCTTGTAGACTACACAGGGCCTTAGCCTTCCTCAGGTACCCTAAGCCCCATGGGGATGGATGACCACAGCAATGTATATCACCTGTGATGCCAGAAACAGTACCGCTGTATTAGTGAGGTGCTTAGCCCGGGTTAGTAACCTTCTTACTAGCTGTTCTATTACACCGAAAACATACATATTTAGAATATCCACTCCTATGCCTGAATTAATATAGCAAGGTTCAATATAAGCCAAGGCTTGCTGGGTTCTGGCCTGCTGTATGCTGTGTACCTACACTGATAGTTTCTCAAAACCCATAAGTAAAATAAAAAGTGTAGGATTTCAATATTCAACAGAAATGTGCCCCCAAGGTTGCAGATACACTTACTGGTGGGTTGTTGAAAAATAACTCTGTTCAGAACACAAAAGCTTCACACTGTCAGTATCATACATTTAATACTTTAATAAAACCTATCTTAAAGTTATTTACAAAGGAATCTACTATCTTTTAAATGCTAGCACTACCATGAGAAAACCCTAATGAATGTGTGATGAGTTTTTCATTCTCTAACTTCTATTCACAGCATAGGGAAACAGAGGACACAGGCTGAAGAGTTTGAACACACAGTTCATTCATGGAATAAATGTCTTCAAAATTCAGGGAGTATGTTTAATATCCAGTGTCCTTTGGAAATAAATGTATGTGATAATATATTAGAGACAGCTCGATAGGACTACATGAAGATTCTGCAACCATTTCTATGTGCATAAGCATTTATCTTTTAAAGTTTATCGGTTTATATTTACATTTAGCTAACACACAGCAATCATTATCAATCTTCTCAGTAAAGTAGATATACCGGAACTAAACCCACATTTTTATAACACTGGTTGTATTTTTCATAAGAATAAGATAACATCAGGGGCAGCCCCACTATTTATGCCTATAGCCAAAGAATTAATGTTATTTTCAATTTTTTCCAAAATTGTTCATGTGAAAATGACATAACCTGAAATTAAAAAAACTGCCAAAATTTATTTGAAAGGATTTGAGTACTTAACATATATCTCTTTTCCCTAGTTATAGGGAAACTTTACAGCACTTAAATAGCAAAACTCAGGAAGAGTACACATCAAGAAATATTTCTGCTTATGGAACCAAAACAGATTCTACTATGGGAGGCTTGACTGTTTCCTTAGAGGAGGAAAAAAAAAAAAAAAAAAACAGACCAAAAAAAAACCAACCCCAACCCAAACCAGAAATAACAGTGAGAAAGCAACAAGCAAAAATACTCAAAAAATGAAGCTTCAGTCTTTATGGCTTTGACACTATGTTGGCTTTCCCCCAAGATTTCTATAGAACGGTGTGTGGAGGCAAAATGTTCTGCACTGCTTCTAGGACATACACTTTCCTTTGCCTAGTACATCAGGACTCAGTAACATACTCTCACAGGCAGCACATTGTCTAATCTAAGAAAATGCACCTATTAAATTGAAGGGAAATCAGTGATCATGTCTTGACAATGATTTGAGTCAAACCTACCTCAATTTAAGTCATTGGCTCAGAGGATTCAAATATTTCCGTTATGTTTATAACAGTAAGCCTCTCCTTCCAGCAGTGCCTAAAAGAGCCATTTCTTCTCCCCTTCTTCCTGTCCTTTGAATTCAGTTTCTCTCACCATAGGAAACATGCTGGCAAATTGTGAAGTGCAAAGATTGTTAAGATAAGTCGGTGAAAGATAAGGGAATAGAACTCAGGAACTCTAGGCCTAATTCATACACCTTGAGGCTAAAAGACAAGTATATAATACAAGGTTTCCTGTATCAAACACCCACTATTACAGATTACACAAGAAAATGTCTCTCAGAAATTGTTATGGTAATGCTTTTTCCTTGGTTGGCAATGCCAATGTATCAGCATCCTTTAAAAAATGGAGTAAGTAACTACTGTATATTCCATGCATCTTAATGTTTCAATCTATATAAAGAATTCACTAAGCTTATTATACCATCTACTTGATTTGAAGGGGGAGGAATTAATGAAATGCCAAAATCTAGTGAGGCATTTCTCAAAAACTTACTAAATTACTTGTTCTGTCACTGTAATGATGACTTTTGAAAAAGTCTTTACTGATATCGGAGAACTCATTTTTTATCACAGCAATCTATCTGTAGGAAAAGCAAATCACAGAATCATAGAATGGTTAGGGTTGGAAAGGACCTTAAGATCATCTAGTTCCAACCCCCTTTCCATGGACAGGGTCTCCTCACAGCAGACCATGTTGCCCAAGACTCCATCCAACCTGGCCTTGAACACTGCCAGGGATGGAGCATTTACTGCTCCATGGGCAACCTGTTCCAGTGTCTCACCATCCTCACAGTAAAGAACTACTTCCTTATATCTAACCTGAACTTCCCATGTCTAACCTTATTATTATAATTATAATTATTGTAATTATTTTCTATATCTGTATTCAATATACTCTTTCACAACTAGAAAAATAAAGTACATCAATAAAAAATCATTTAAAAATAGAAGGTGACAGAAAGATAGTAATTCCAAAAGCAGCAGCTGCTTCTGGTCATTCAGATTCAGCATAAAATTAATATTTATGAGACTTTCGCACGGCACAAAAATGTTAGAGCACATTATATATATGTAGAAGACTTAGGCAGCAATGATTTGGATGTTTTTTCTTACTTTGTTGCTATTAGGATAATCTGTAAGGCCTTTGGTCTGAAGATAGGTAAGTAGGATTTTTCTGCTGCCTTCTGTTGATGAACTGGGAATAGAATTGAAGTCTACAGGAGAACAAGCTTGCTCCCACCGTCCTTTGGTGAGCAAGAGGGAACTGAAGCTTGAGAAAAATGTCGTCTGTCAGCATCAGCTTTCCCTGAGTTCTTAGGGACTCACCAGGAATGTATGTAAATTCCCAGTGGCATGGAAAGAAAGAAAAGGTTTGGTTCATGGTAAGGACTCTGGTCAAAGCTCATGCAATTGATCCCATCCTGCTGCCAAAGGTTTTACGAGCAAATGAGCAAATGATACAGATATGATTGCAGGAAGGCATTTTCACGGTAAAAGAGCACTTTGTTAAAGTAGCAGAGAGCAGCAGCAAAAAACTTAATTATGGTTGTTAACATCTGTTCTGACATGCCCTGAATACTTCAGAAGCTACCCCAAAAGTAGAATGGATCATAGAATCATAGAATCATAGAATGGTTTGGTTTAGAAAGGACCTTAAGATCATCTAGTTCCAACCCCCCTACCATGGGCAGGGACACCTCGCACTAAACCATGTTGCCCACGACTCCATCCAACCTGTCTTTGAACCACTGTTTTAAACATGCATAGTGCCTCACAGTTACAGTATTGTGAAAGACAAAGAAACATATATTTTCAGACTCAATATTTGAAGAATAGTGATTCTAGTTGAATAAGACCATCGTTGTTCAGTCATTTTTGGAAACACAGACTGAATGTGCCTAAATCTGTATTCATTACCAATTTGGATAGAAATATAGTAAGATTAGTACTGCAATTATGGTGTTCGTTGGTTTGTTTTTAGGGGATTTTGCGGGGGGGGTGTTGGGTTTTGGATTTTTGTTTTGGTTTGGGTTTTTTTTATAGACATACATTCTAAATACATAATCTTTGCAGAGAATTGAAAAAACCCTTTCTATATTAAAATCTTATTTAAAAGAAAGCACAGTTTCTAGAAGAAGCCAAATAGACCTGTTTTTTCTGATTGCTTTTAGCAGCAAGTCAGCATCTGTAGCACTCTTCAGTATTCATTGTATCTTGACTTAACATTCATTAGTAATTCTACATTGCTGGGAATAATGTAGTTAATTTTCTGTTTCTTTATCTTTTGCAGCAAAAAATTGCCAGTCTTACATAAAACTTTGAAATATTTTAAGATTAACTAAGACTAGTAGAAATCTGCCTCAAATACCAGTTTAATAGTTGTGAGACAGTAGAAAAAGTGGATAACTAGATTCAACTGCTCATTAGTAGAATGAAGTATACTGTGTTATCCTTGAGGGAAGTGTATTTGTTTCTATTCTGCTCTCTGCTTCACTGCTGATGTGACACATATAACCGGCCTTACTGGCTGGGAACTGGTGATTTATAAAACTCGTGGGGTGCTAAGTGTTCTTGTAAACAAAAGGCTAATTTGCTCCTGGGACACTTTTTTATCCTCAGTTGTCAAAGCTTTGGGAGGCTTATGGAAAATTAGTTTCACTCAGTGAAAATAAATAAATACATAAAATCAGTCCCAAATTAAAATTGAAGTTCTCCTCCTGAAATCCTAACACGTCGCATCAAACCCAAAGGACTGGCAATTTTGAATCTGAATGATCACTCCTTCCGTACTGCATCCTGAAAACTGATCCCCCTGTAAACTGCTTAGATCATGTGAAGACTTAACCAATAAAGCACCATTGAGAGACCTAGTCATCTGAGAGTACCTTAGTTCTCCAGGATGACACAAACTGCTGACACCAAACTACAGCTAGCATCAGGGAATTAAAGAAGTGGTGTGACAAAGGGATATTGCCTTATCTAAGATGTTTTACTGTGACCAGAGAAACAAAATACTGGTATCACATTTTACTGGACTACTGTGTTTCCCTTTTCTCCCCCATTTCCCCCTTTTTTTTTTTTTTTGGCACTGCTGTACTTGATCATATTCTTTCCTTCAGTTTGCTACTGCTGGCAGTGCCAGTCTGTGCACAGAGACTAAGTTAATACATTCATTGCATTATACTTTGTTCTGTGCCTCACCTTCTACTTTAGCACGTTTCTCTAGTGAAAGCAACCTCACTCGCTGGGAATCACTGAACTAAAGGACTGAGGTGCCATTGGTGTTTTACTGATTGTTCAGATAAACCATGATATATTCTTCTGGAGCTTTCTCCACATATGTTACTGGTTTCTTTTATGCGATGTTGATAGATTTTTCTTTGTTTTATAACTCAGTTCAATACTTGCACTTGAGTGAACATAGCATGTTAAGAGGCTCAGAGAAGGCATTTTGTTTTAACTAAGCCTTTTAAATGGAGATTAAAGTTAGATGTCCTTGCAAAGGCCAAGTAGACATCCAAGAAATTTCCTTCAGATAACTTGACAAAAAGATTACAAGTGAAAGCTTTTGATTTTGAAGTTAAAATACAAATTCTATAGTAAGATTTATTTAATTTCCTCCAGCTTTTTTTCTCCATGGAGGTTTTTCTTCTCAATTTGCCTGACGTTGTGTCATTCTAAGGTGGCAGCTGAATCTTCCCATAATATTTAATTCTTTATGTGCTTCAGAACTACAACAGTGAACAGCCCAGATTTGGTCACATATTTGATGCTTCCTTTTATTGTATGAGAGAGGCATAGTCTTGTAATGTTTTCTTTATTTCCCTTCCCACTACCTCTACAACACCAGTAACCTTCACACTGAATGAGAATAGCTGGATACAGCTTCCAGCATGCCTTCTCAATTGCTGGCAATTTAGTTGGCCAGATGGGGTTTCTGTGGAGAAATGTGAAGGCTAAGTGTGCCCCTGCAGAGGTCTTGGCTCCTGCTGACTCAGCAAGTGAAGGACACAATCAAATAGTGCAACTTCCACCTCTTTTCTCACCTTCTTTATATCCCCTTCTATTTCCCATGCTTCCACTTATCCAGAACTGTGTCTGTACTACTATTTCAGGTGAGGTTTTTTGTTGGGTTCCACACACCACCACCCCCCAGCCCCCCCAGTTAGGATCTGCAGTAGCTTGAAATTAAGGGAATCTTTTCCAGTCTTGAGTTCCTACAGGGAAAATGTGAAGTCACAGAGACTAAAGTGAGTCATGAAGCTTTAGCAGACACACAAAGCAGAAGCAGTGTGTGTAGATAATATGAAATGGTAGCACAGAGCTCTTCAGCCAGGAATGGAGGATAGTGCAGTGTCTGCATATTGTCTCCAAGTAGCAGAGTAAGGCATCAGTTGGTTTCTGCTTTTACAGATACTAGGAAAGCATTAAGAGCAGGAGCAGCAGCTGAGATATAGTTTTTTCCAGAGAAGCCTTAAAAAAGTCTAAGTGAGGGCAGATATTGAAGGAAATGAGATTTAAGCACCATTATAAATGGAAATGTCTTCAAATAGAGTAATTTTGAAAATGTGCTGAGGCACCAGTCCATTTAAAAGTCATGGGAACATATTCATTAGCCACATTGAAGTAGAGGAAAGTCCCATAATACATGCTTGAATTTACAACTGATTGGCTTCAGAATGCTTTAAATTGGCACGTAGATATTTTTATAGACAGCTCTGGGAAACAAAACACTGAAGAAAGCCAGCCAGTCAAACAAAACACTTTATCAAGAGCAGGCTACAAGCAAGTGTGATTCTGGCCACAATATACTTGTACATCAAATATGAGAATTTGGCTCTCTGACGTCCTTCTTTAAAATGGAAATGTACCCTTTTTTTACAAAGGTATGCTTTTTTTCTTCATAAATATGTCTCAAGTCTCACAGAACAGCTGCAAGATGAAAATATTTTTGTCTCTCTCCAGTTTGCAATCCGATTTAATGAAGAATCACTAACAGAAATCTTACAGTTGTAAAGATAAGGCAAGACCTGAAGCTTTCTTTTCCTTTTATGAAGAGCAAAATATTTTTAAAATAGTATTTCATGTCCTCAGTCTGGCCCAAAGGTCATTTTTTTTGAATCAGCAAGTCAGATGTGACAGTGGCCTTGAATGGTGGTTTTGATGAGAGTGTGATAGGAAAATACTATTACATGGGCTGTTGTCAGTCTCAGACCTTAAATTTCCAGCGTAACTGAGGATGAGTAATCACGTTTCCATTCCTCTACAGGCAGTTAGTTGACGTCTAGTCTTTCTTGTTAATTAAAAACAAAACTGTTTTCTAAAAAGCTAGTATTTCTGCTTTTAAAGTATGCATAACAGAAACAAAAGCATCCTAAATTATTAGTTCCAAGTCTTTCTGCCAATGAATGTAACCTGAGAAATTTAACTATGTACTGTACATCGCTGATAAATAATTTTGATGTCCTATTGAAAACTCTAGCAGTTTATAGAAGCAGCTGCTTGCCAAATATTTTCTTACTTCTATCAGATAGACAAATAGACATATATTTACAAGTATATACATACAATCATATGTGTATATGTTGGGTAGGAATCTCTGAAGTTGGGCCTTGGTAAATCAGTTCATCTGGTATAACTTTCTCCCATTACCTCAACACGAAAATATTTCCAGGTTTACTGATCTATGTCCTCGAGGTGATTTCTTCCTACCTGACATACAGTATAGCCGACATGAGACTTGCCCCAAGTTGAAGGAAGTTTAGGACGGAGGAAAAGGAGGGAGAAAAAACTTACCCAATTCTGTAGCCTAATGGTTAGTATACTTAATTGAATCTAGGGTGGCTGTGTGTCAAATGGCTTTAAATAGTTTTCTGAACTGCTTATATGTTTTACATTACATATTCATTTGGGAAAAACAGAGCTATCCCTGGATGACTCAGTTCTTGTCTTTCATAGTGAGATTTTCCAACCTAACCTAACCCCAGTAAACTTACTGATGCCAATTTAACTTTTGTTTACAGAACAATATTTAGTTGTTATTACATCTATGTTGCCTCTCTGGACCTGACCCTTTCTAATTCCTTTCATGGAATCCATTTCATGTCTGAATCTTCTATCTTTCAAGTCTTACCACTAAATTACATTCCATCTGTAAAGCCTTAATCATGCCTTCTAACAAATGTTGTCACACTTATATAGCAAAAGATGCCCAGAGAGAAGACTAGAACATTTGGGAACTTCTACCATCTGTGCACCTCCCACTTATGCTTTTTCAAAACTCCTTCCTCTCACCCCAGTTCCTTCTTCTCTGGAGTGTTGTATACCTAAATGCATTTCCTTTTGTAAAGATAGGCATCGTTACTGTCCTCTGTCTGCAATAGAAATTACTATATGTCACACAATTATATTAAAATGACATTAGGGTCAAAACATTAAATGCTTATTTCACATTTAGAAAACTACTGAAATTAAGTTATAGGTGGAATCATAGTTCCACTCACTTGTACTTGCGCAGTCTGATATAGTCTTTCACTAGAGTCAGATTTTTAACTCTTGGGGCTCCTACTTTCTTCACTGTACAGAGTTCTCTGACCTTCTCTGAAGTGAAATCAAGGAGGAAAACAGTGTGTCATAATGTTAGAATATCGTACTTTAAAGATGGACGCTGACACATGGTTCCATCATAGAATTCCCCAGTGATATTAAGTCATGGAATAAAACATTTTTATTGTGATCTCACCTATTTCTGAGTTTTTACCTGGAATCCTGTGACTGTTTTGCAAAACAGTGAGCATGCCCAGACATACCTTATGTGAGTGAAAGTTTTGTTCTGCAGATGTAAAAGCTGTGTAATTCTAAGCACTTCCCAAAATACAGACTTAAAAAACTCAAATTAAAAATCCCAAATATGTGGATATTTTTGACCCACATCTTTGTATTACTTGCCAATTTTTAATACTGAAATCATAGCAACCCTCAGTATAATACAGTTCTTCACAAATTAAATAACATTTTTTTTATTCTTTAGACAATGCAATGATGTACAGCACTAAAAAGTCCACTTAATAATTCTCTGTCCATGATGTTATCTGAACAATGTGCAGTAAATAAGGCCTTGAGACAAACCTGGACCATGGAAAACAAGAAAAGTTTCTTATTTATTCCAGACTTACATATTTGTTCTGTGTAATTAAATAAAAGTATGGTTTAGTTTATTAAAATGCATTTGTTTATTTATTTAATATGTATTTGTTAATTTGTGTTTAATGAAATAAATTGTTTGTTTGATTGTTTGATTCCAAATTGAATCCAGTGGAGAAAGAGTACGTGAACATGTAATTAGATTTCAATCATACATTCCAATAGATGGTGCAGTGGCATCTGAATTAAGGGTCTGCTGACTATTATTCTGATATTTGCTAACTTCTCAGTGTTTGATCTGGCAATATGAATAGTTTTCTTAATAATAGTTCTTTTGTTTTATCATTTCCTAGCCAAAACCCCACCAAACAAACTGAAAACAGAACAAAAGTTTAATCATGTGCTATATTAGTGATGGTTAAAAGAATCTTCGTGGAATTATTTATTCTAGTAAGGACTTCATGTATATATGTACATGTGTGTGTGTGTATATATGTATACTTCCTGTCTGGGAAGATGTAGCATTTGTCTTTGTTTGGATAGACCTTTGACATTCTGGACAGCTCTGTTCTTATTAAATGCCAAACCCATGCATGTTTTCAGTTTCTTTTCACCTGCTTGTCCATCTGTCTATGCACTATTCAACTCTGAAAGTGCTAAGTTCCTTTTGGTTAGATATAGCCTCTTTTGTCCTACCTTTTCACTCTCATTCCCCTTCTTTTAATATGAAGCATTCAGGCATGCAAAATAATGAACTTGCAGATGAATGATGTAGACACTATGCAGAAAATACTTACACAAGACAGACATGCAGAGGCAAATAGCAGAATGTGTAAATAGTGTGTCACTTTATTGACTTTAATGAAGTATCAAATGTACATCTTCATATCTTACTCAGAAAATTGGTAAGAAAGCAATGGCTTCACTTTTGCAGAACATGCTATAAATAAGCAAAAAATAAGTAAAATTATAATTATATACCTAGAGATACCCAAATAAAGTACACATTGTTTCAGCTTTCAGCAAAGATCATGATGTTGGAATGAGGAAAATGATTAATGAAAGTAAAGGTGTGGAAGAATTATCACATCTGAAATAAAATCAATTCAAATACTACAAAATACTCAAAGCAAGGAGTCTTGGTAACTTTTACTGCAGAATCCTAAGGAAAGGTCTATAACAAGGAGTTTTAGTAAGTATATCAGGATGATCATTTATGAAAAACAGCAAATGGCTTGCCTACATTTGAGAAGGGAAGCTGAAAGATGATAATAAATAGATGTCTTAATATGATTTTAGATAGATCTAGAATTTAAAGCCTTAGAGTAAATTTTGAAGCAAAGAATGAGCAATGACACAAAAGTACAAAGCAAACTTAATAAAATCTACCTAATGGTTTCAAAGAGTAGATTTTACAATTTACCATATATCTTTCTTTAATTATTTATCTTCTGAGCAAGACAAGTGGAGAATATATCACTTATCTGGATTTCAAAAGAGATTTTGACACTATCTGATAGAAAAGATATTAGTTAAGATTGAGAAGATAAAGAATTAACTGATTAGGAGGGGGCAACAGATTGTGTTAGGTGTTTGCATCTTTCCATGGAAGCTGTTAAAGTGTTCTTCATGGGCTGTCTTGCAATAGACCTTTTTGACATTTAAATTAAAGATTAGATCACAAAAATTTGGAGCATGCTGCTGAAATTTGCTGGTAAAACAAGTCTGAGAATCATCAAAATCATGAAAACATACAGGAAGAATCAAACTACCTTGATGACTTCTATAATAGAAATGGGATTAAACCTAATAGTACAAAGAGCAATATAATAAGATTTTCAGCTATAAAGTTTATCAGATGAAAAGGACAGAGAAAAAGAAAGATATAGCAAATCTACTAGAGAAGGACTATCAGAAGACACCAAAATGTGATGTAGCTATGAAATATGGAGTTTCAGACAAGGCATTTCTGGGGAAAAAAAAGGGATATTTAATGTTATTGCATCAGGTAGAATACATCTTCATGATGAAAATCATAAACAATCCCTGTTCTCCATATTAAAGAAAGGTTCACTGAAAGCTTCACTAAAATGGAGTAAAGGCAAAGAGGAAGTCTGACAGCATGATATCAGGAATTCAGAATTTAATTCATGCAAGGAAACTGAAAAACCTTGTATTATTTTGCAAACAGAACTAAGATGAGAGAAATGTTCTCTATAAACATGAATGGGTAAAAAGAGCCTGTGGATGTTTATAGTAATGTATTGAACTTTGATATCAATAGCAACATAAGAATTTTATATGTACATATATTTTAAAAATATGGGGGGTTATTCAACATGAGTGCTTGCACTAGTGGAGGATAGGACTCAGCACCCAAGGATGCGCTGCCAGTTTATTCTGAGTCATAAACATGATCTCTGTGGTCAGACAAAATAACATTTACACCACCAAGTGGTTTAATGGCATTTATTTTGATTAAAATGCACATCATTTTCTTCTTCACTCCTCTGCTTAAGATCTACATGAATGCTTTAAACATCATTCACTCACTAGGTGCCTAATGCAAAGCTTATTTAGTCCAAGTACTTCCATTGACTTCTGTATGCTTTGGATTAGGTTCTGTATCCTTACCAATCAACCAGCTGCTGCAGGCTTCCAGTTTTATCACAATATTAGACTGCTTTTCTCTTTTTCCCATGATCTTGAAAGTCAAAGAAAGAGGTATACTTTGGTTTGCCCTATCTGTTCTTTAATGTCCTTAGATTGCAGTTATTTCCTGCAGGATGAGTTTTAGTTTGTTGAAGAGCAACTTTTTAATCATCTCACAGAATGAATGAACTGGAAGATATGTCAGGCTTCTATCAGAAGATGAAAAACGTGGAAACTTATCAGTGCCTCTTTTCCTCTAGATATATTGTAGGTCATAAAACCCCACTCTGTACAGTACTTATTACTCTTATAAAGGAAGCTAAAAATGTAATTACGCAAAGGATGATCACCAAGAAACTTTGCAAAACAGTTAAAGCAGGCATAAAAGTATGGCTGTTTGTGCATGGCAAAAATGCAAAAGAGGCAGCAGGAGAACAAATGATTTCAAAGTCAAGCTATGTAATCTTCCCCACAGGAAGGGTGGCTACAACCCCTTCAGTCTTATTTTGTAGAATTAAGGTAGCAGTGCAAAACATTTCAGAAGCAAAGCTGATCAGAGTTATACCAGTGTACAGAGCAGTGCTTAACAGCCTAAAATATGTTTGGCTACTGGATGGACTTGGTTTTATTTTTTCCTATTAGTTCTTACAGGATCCTCTTTTAAGGTGATATAATCAGGCCCTTCCCCAGCCTCTAATTCTCATCTTGGCTAAATGACAAAGCTCTTCCTTAGAGAAGACATAGGTTTATGTTTTAATCTAGTTCAGAGAAAGGTGTAAGGGACTCCACCTCTTCACACTTGCTTTCTTTTGCTCACGATTAACAGCAGATGATAGTAGGTGAATAGCCCTTCCTTTTTTTCAGTAAGGAGTTAGTTTCAGCCTCTGTTAGGGTCAAACAAAGGATTAAGGAAAAATGGTATGCTCCTGCACTGTACAGCTAACAGTGTGACCTTGAAGTGTTCTAATGTTGCACTTTTCGTATGAAAAGAAATGGAAAGTCGAACATTATAAAATACCTAGCAAAGCAGTTTTAATCATTGCAGAACGAGGTCAAATAGACTGTCCAATAAGCATTCAACAGCTTGGTCCTAATCTAAATTACTTTCTTGCCAACATGTTTATTTCCTTAATTTATAATAACTGTGTTTCCATATGACCCTTTTTTCAGCCAGAGAGCAATGATTATTTTTGTTGAAGTAGACAGAAACTTTAAGGTTCCCAAGTAAGTAGGTGAGTGTATGTGTAGACTTGAAAGGATTTTTAAGTCTTTTGGGCTATTTTTAGGTATAGTCAATAACATATACTGGCATTAACTTACAGAAGGGATGAGAGCACCACAGAATTCAATTATCCATAACAGCATTTGAATTTAATATCAAAGGTTCTTCCTCTGAACTCAGCAGAGTTGCCATCTTGCTTGGATATTTTCTCTTCCACTCAACAGGCATCTGACTTCATAGATTCACGAAGACATGCCAGATCTTTTATGCTATCCTGAATTATATTAATAATAAATTAAAGCTGCACAGGATGTACTAGAAATATCAGACAAAAGATTTTATGATCTGATGATTCTCATTTAAAAATGAAAGGAAACCTTAACTAACAGAAAAGATAGAACTGAAAAATATTAGGAAATTGAGAAGTTGTCAAGAGTGTGTAGAGGCAAAATGATTTTACAGTCTGTTTACTAAGTTCTGTATATAAAGGGTAACTGACAGAAGTAAGTGGGAGCAGGAGCTTGAGAATAGCTTATCTTAATATAACAGCTTAGTATATTTTACTGCTATACATCAAGTTTCATGATACAAGACTTTCCTTTGTATATGTAGTTGTCTGGAACACAAACTTCTTTTACACTGTCTTCAGAAGGAGCTGCTTTGACTTTCCAGCAGTCCACCAAATGAAGCAGAAATGATTGCTACTTATTCAAAGGCAAATATTGAGGTGAATCCAGAATACACTAAAAACCCTACAGAAGTGCAAAACTGTGGTCTGATTAACTTAATCTGGGAAAACCCATTTGTTAGCAGCTTGCTGGATGAATGAGCAGGTCATTGCACTTCCTTTTATTTCATAGTGATGATTTACAAAGCACTTTGAGATCTTCGGTGTGTTCTTTAATGATACCAACATTGGAAATGTTATAACAAAAAAATCCTACATTGGTTCCAAAAGTAACTGTAGTGTTCTCTGCTAGTGAATTCATATACACATCAGCCATGCCCATTTAATACTTTCAGTGACAACGAACACTTTTTTTTTTTTTTGTCAGTTCTACCTGGTTCTCACGTATTTCATTTAAATTAAATCCAGTTTTGATTATCTCCCCTGAATGTCTCATTGTATTTCTTCATGTAGAAGATACCCTACCTATTCATAAATTCCCTTGATTTTTGATAGGAATTCATCCAAACTCGCCTTAAATGCTTTTTTCCCACCTATAGTTTACTTCACATTCAGAGAAATTGAACAATAGTTTAATTAAAAAACAAAACAAAACAAAACAAAAACAAACAAACAAACAAACAAAAAGCTATAAAATAATTGGGCTGGATGCAGCACTCATTTATATCCCTGCAAATCCAGGAAATCCAGTAGTGGCATATGAAGCATAAATCTAAACAAAATCTGCCTTCCCTCATGAAAATTCATAGCTTTTTTTAAGACCTTTCATTAATTTTTCCTTCTGATTTTAAACATAACCTATGTGTCATTTCTGCATGGTTAGACTTTTGTCAACATCTTGGGGAAAAAAATCCAAACAAATCCAAACATGCTGTCTGTAAAATAACAGCTTTCATAACAGCTTCTATAGAATAATGTTACATATATAAAAAAAGAAAAAAAAAAAGAAAGAAAGAAAATAAAGAAAACCTCAAACTTAATCACTGTGAACTGGTGAATTGTAAAGAATATATATACACTGCAAGAATCACGACCACTTTAGCTTCAGCTAGAAGTTATTTTTCACCATGGTCTATGAATGTGAGAAGTCAGAAATGCTGATGGAATCATGCCTATGCAAGAACTTTTTATTTTGATCAGTCCTCAAATATTACTTTAAGAATGAGCAATTATAATCATGTGAGATTTAACCACTCTTATCCAACACAGATTATATTTGCTCTGTCAGTAACTTTTATGGTGTATTATGTGGTTCAGAATTCTGACAGAGTGAAAGAGAGGACTTAAACAAAGTAACTGGCTCCATGCTTAGCTAGCATTCAGTTAAATAAGCAGAGGTGTAGTTACCTTTTTAAAAGTAAATCTGTGGTTTCGTTATTTAAACTCTTACGTCTTGAAGTCCGTCAGAAAGGCTGTTGCTCAACGAATTATTTGTTCACTTCTGCCTGTTACATGCTACTAATCGGGGAGCATATTTGCAACGCTGCGAAAGACACCGAGCAAGTGTCAGCACTCCCTATAATTCAGCCGACCTCCCAGTATATTCACTGCAGCGAACCGGGGGAGCTCTGGAGCGGCCGGAGGGATGTTATGGTCGGGAGGGAGGTGAAGAGAGCACAACAGGAACACACCAGATCAGCACGATGCTTTAGAAAGATGAAAGGTCAACGCGGGCTTAGTGCTGTTGTGTTGTCATTTCATCTGTTTGTCCCTTGGTGGAGTTCTTGAGTTAGTTTCTCTCTTCCGTCAAATGGCTTTAACTGCTTTGTGTGGGGATTTTGTCCTTGTTTTTACCCTGCTTTCGAATTTGCTGTCGTGTTTACTGTATTTAACCTTTTCCTCGTATTATTATGAATATTTTACTCTCAAGCCCATCTGATTTTTTTTTCCTTTGTAAGTTTCTTACTAATTTGTGTGCGCGTGTGCGCATAATAATAATATGTAATACATATGTGTTAAAGTAATAAGCGGGTAGATGTGCAAATAATCTGTCCTCTTTAACCCGAGATGGATTCCTACTGCGGATCCCAGAAGTAATTTTCCAGTGCGAGCCACCGACATTCCTAAACTGCAAAAAAAAAAGCCCAAATTTTCGTGGGCTGAAAGCGCCAACTGCAGGCACGAGTCCAGACACCGGCGGCAGAAACGGGACTCCGCCAAGAAATGTAGATGAACCAGCCATTAACTGCATCCGCATATTTTAGCTATGACCCCTGTGTCTTTCCAGCTAACAGCTACAACAACGACAACAAAGCCCCGCTGCAGAGCGGGGAAAGACGCTGCAGAGCGTCGGAAAGAGAGCTTCGGGGGAATGCAGAGGAGCGGGGGAAGCTCCCAGGCTGCTTCAGGATTTCCCCACGTACAGCAGGCTGCGAATGTCAGCAAGACGGATTCCTTTCCACACTCAAGATGCCACCTCCGTGGCCTTATCAGATGTTCCCTTTAAGGACACGAGGTCTTATTTCCCCTCTGTATATCTCTCGCATCTCGAGCTATTTTATTTATTACAGCCGATTACATTTACGATCCCGCTTCCCACTTGATCTCACCAGCTTAGGACGACAAACGCCGTGTCGTGTCTGAGCGTGTCTCTGTGTGGCTGGGAGCGGGAGGGGGCTGAAGGGAAGAGTTACACTGCCCAACAGATTTGAGCGAGAGGGACAGACCTCCCCTGCCTGAAACAGCTGGATTGTTCCTACCGACACCAGACAGCTGTGCACGCACTGGCCGCGGGGCCGAGAGCGGGGGGGCAGTGTGTGTGGGTGTGTGTGGGGGTAGTGTCATTCCCTCTGTCCTCGCACGAACGAGCGGGATGTGGGACACACGCACACACACCCCAGCCAGCACAGCCCCGTCCCCCTCCGGCAGCCAGGGCACGTGGAGCGGGAGCAGCGCTGCCATCCACCATGCAGCGCACGTCGGGCCCATTTCCCACGCCGGCCGCCTGCCCTAGGGGAGGAAAGGAGGAGGAGGAAGGGGGAATGGTAGGAAAGGGAAGGGGGGGGCCTTTACCTCTGCTCCGAAAGAGGAACCAATCCACTGTGAAGGACGCAGCACTCCCGAGCAGGAAAGACATTGCACATTCAGAGATGTTGCATGTGAAGACACTGCAAAAAAGAAAAAAGGGGGCGGGGGAGCTGGGGGAGCGCAGACCGCATGTGAAAGGCACAGTGCGTGTAAGAGAGGCCAGCGAGGATAGGAAGGGAAGGGGGGGAGCAATTGCACATGGCAAGAGAAAGAAATCACTCATTCGCTTGAAAGAGGCTCTCGGAAAGCAGACCGTAGTAGGAGTAGACATGGGAGACAACGGAGAAGGAGACACAGACAAGAGACGAGGTGTCCGTGCCCTGCAACAGCGCGGAATTCGATTAAAGTTTATGGCGGGGAGGTTAAAAAAGCTTCATCCCGACCTTCCCCTGGCGAATATATTAAATTTCCTGACTGCCTTTAAAAGCACAAAAGGGAAGGCAACAGCGGGAGCTTCGGGTTGCAGTTGTATTGCTAGTGCAGGGACCCAGTGTTATGCAGTATGCTGGTATTCCTACGTACTAGTATGTGTGGATCTTACACTGTGGGCAAAATTTCCTCCTCTCGGAGCTCCAGAACAGCGAGGGGGAATTCTGATAAATTCAAGTTGCTTGGCAAATACAATAGGGATTTGGTATTAATCCTACTTAACCCGCTGCGAAGATGCTGAGCTCCCAAGCACCCCTCCTCCGTCCGGGACTGCGGCGGTGAACACTGAGCCTGCGCCGAGCCGGGCTTTCTCGCTGATGCTGCAGATATAAACCCGAGTGTCTCCAGCGTCGGCGGGGGAGGGTTTTCGTGTTCTGGCGAGGGAGGCAGGGAGAGCGGCCGGGGCCTGAGCCACCGGCGGAGGAG
>NW_009925195.1:28166-30956 GCF_000696875.1 Nestor notabilis
AAAGAGGTGGCAACCTTCCCTCCCTCTCACATTCAGTCACTGCCCCAAATGACAAAGACACGCTGTGACCATTGCTTTGAACCACCTCGGCATTTCCGACCGCTTTGCGCTCAAATATGTCATCGCGATGAAAGAGAGGCTTTCACTACTAGTCGTCTGCATGCATCTTTAATCAAAATAAACATATAAAACGAGGAATGCACACACAGAGCCCGCAACAACTTGTTTTCCCACATGTGTTCACAGGAGAGAGAGCAGCTGGATTACTGCCTCCCCCTTGCTGCACACTCGCACACGCAAGCACACGCCGGTTCTATTCCCGCTGGCTGCCCGTGCTCACTCGGGTCCTCTCTCTCCCGCCAGCCCGGCGGAGGCTAGCCACGCGGAATCTCCCGCTTTTCCCTCCGGGATCCGGGTAGAGAGGACAGGTACGGGAGCCAGGCATCACCCAAGGCTCAGGGGCACAAGCACACAAAAGCCGTAGGCAATTAAATGGCACAAAGTCAAAAGGAGAAGAGAACTAGGGACGCTAGGATAAATAAAGTTGAGCGGAGAGCTTTAACATTAAAGTTTATTTCCCACTTACCCAGGTAGGTGACGCTACATTTTAGAAATCATCTAAGCCGCAAGTCTCGGTTCAGAAATAAATCTGTTACTTCTTACATGTGTTTATTCTACTAACCCTTTCGCCCCCGTCCTGATCATCTTCTCCTAGATATTTTGTTGTTGTTGTTTTCCTAGGAAACCCACAAGCACGCTGAAAAGGCACATTCAAATCATGGCAACAAGAAAAACACGAACACAAAGACTAAAAGGCTCAAACAACACTGGGAAACAGGAAGAAATTCTAAGATCTGAGGCAGCCCCCCTTCCTCCCTGGAGTTTTATGCAGTTACAGGGACTGCAGCTATTTCACAAAAGCACCGACACGACAGGGAAAGGTGGGAATCTGTGCGAAACGAGTTTTCTTACCAGCGTGATTCCGCAAAATGCAGACCCCCGAACGTGCACCAGCTCTGCTTAACAGAAAGGCGAATAAACATTCGCTTTAAAAATTGTTGCTCGTTCACAGTATACAAAAGAGGTGGAGAGGGAAAGGATAGGGATCACTACAGATGGCGGTTTTGAGGAGGCAACAGCAGCAACACTTGGGCGTGTAATGAGGATCGGTTTTGGGAACTGATCTGGTGTTGTGTGATGAGCAGCTATCCCACTTGGAGCACTAGCAGCGGCAGAGATAGAGGGTAAGACTGGTCTTTCTGGAGTGCAGCGCTTGACTCGTCCTCCTCTCTCCTCCTCCTTCTCCTCCCTCCCGCACTCCCGCTCGCTCTCTATTTGCTCTCCCTCTTTCTCTCTCTCCCTCTCTTTCTGTGTGTGTGTAGCGCAGGCGGCTCTGCTGCTGCAGCGTCAGGAAAGATCTGCCGAGAGAGGATTCAACAGCTCCCACCACTTTGGGCAAACTTGCTGGTTTACTGCTGCTTGCTTTTTTTTTTTTTTTTCCTTCCGAGTGGAAAGCTTCTCAGTTGCCATTCAACATTTTAAAGCACAAGCCGCTCTGCCGTGAAAGCGCCTGATCTACACTTCTCTGAGAGGCACAGGAGGGAATACACAATTGCAGATTTCACCCACAGTGGCGGTGCAGATCACAGGAAACAATTGACTGATAAAATTTCATTTGCAATTAGAACTCTGGGGTTTGTTGGTTTGGGGTTTTTTGTGTTTTTTTTTTTCTTTTTTTTTTTTTTTAAACCGCTTCGCGGCTCTTACCCCCTCCCCTTTGCCATTCCGCTTCTATGGATGTAATTCAGAATCTGTGTTAATTCACGTGGGGGATCCAGTTACATCTTGTTCCGCTCCGGGTGTATTTACGAGAGACCAATAATCGCCTTTGGACACATAGTTTTGTTGCTAACCTTTGAACTGGAAGGATCAAGTTCAGATCTGGTTACCTGCATTGGGACGGGAAGGAAGAGGAGAGAGACAGGGGGAGAGAGACTGCAATCTCATTTGTGAATCGCTCTCAGTGCTGCAGATCCAGATTGCTATAACACATGCAGTGCAAATGCAGGTAAGGCACACACACAAACTGCGGATGCAAAACCAAACTTGGGACTGTTGTGTGTATATATTCATATCGACAGCCTTGCAAATTCTGGGCAAACGGCTTCTGCAGTTTCTGTATCGTTCCTTTGTGACTAATGACCTTGCGCAGAGTTGTTAAAAAAAAATCCGCCCCGGAGAGAAAGCTGAACATTTTAGGCGATCTCTGAAGATGGATTTGGGTGCTTTTCTGCCAACCAAAGGGGATATTCTGTGGACTGCTCTGTAATACACGGGTTTCTTCTCCTGTGCAGCTACCGACATTATTGGGATTTTTTCTTTATATTTTTTATTTTATTTTATTTTTTAAGAACTGCCCGTTGCTAAGAGGATTTGGAGTTTTCCCGGACACAAGCCCTTTGAATAAAGCGAATCACATTTTTTTTTTCCTGTGTGTGCAGAACAGGGGAAGAATAAAGCTAATGCCTTGGTCGTAAACGGCTAAGAGAGAGAGAAAAGAGAGAGAGCGTGTGAATTGTAGTTAACTCTAGTGTCGAAGAAGACGACCTGGGGGGCTTCGAATCGTATAGCGCTGCTCCAGCTTTTACTGCAAACCTTGCAAAGCGATTACAGTAAAATCAGAGAGGAGGAGGAGAAGGGGGAGGAGGAGGAAAATCCCATCCTATCTACCGAGATGAATCCTTAAAAAGCAAATTACACTGTCCCGTGAACTGTAAGTATATCGCAACT
>NW_009925195.1:31612-31889 GCF_000696875.1 Nestor notabilis
TAATTTTCCAGGAACAGAAGGATTTTATAATTGATCGCCCGGACGCTCAGCCGCTCTATTGGCTTATCAAGGGAGTTTACTGGGGGGCAGGTGGGAGTGAGAGGAGGGATTGTGTGTGGGTGTGTGTGTGGGGGGGTCGGTACGAGGAAGATGAGGAAGATGCGGACACTCTTTGGCTTTGTGCATTGCTGCTGCTTCTTGCTCCTCCTGCCTCCTCCACTCTGGGTCAGCCTGGCATCGGCCAAGCAGCTCTTGAGGTACCGGCTACCCGAGGAGG